>NC_084992.1:13644935-13944935 GCF_963691925.1 Scomber scombrus | reverse complement strand
AAAAGAGATGGCCGGCTCCTTCTGAAAATGAAGCGACTCCGCAGTTTCCTCCTGGACATTAGATCTGGTTTCTATTTCAGCGAATGGACTGTATGTGTTTGAGCAATCCACTGTCTCCTCTTTGGTCGATTGCTGTGCCAAGAACCGATCTGAACTGCTTAGTACGGCATTAAAAGCCGTGGCGCGATCTCTCGGAGGAGTGAACGAAGCCGGCTTCTCCGGAGAGAACTGTTGTGTGTTGTCTGCGAGGCCTGGCAGTGTTGTTGTGAAGAGAGGATGCTCATCCAACAATTCCAGTCGAGCTGTCAGCTAGGGTAAAACAAAGCACAGCAGCTGAATGAACGTTCTCCTCTGTTAGTTAGACAATTGCCCAACAGGGGGAATTCATCTTGCTCAGTCACCACTCTGCCCTCCTTGTAATGAGCCATAGAAAAGCCATCAGTGGCCAATAGAGAACAGCAGAAATTACGAGTGATCTTGAGTGCGCAATGCACAAAATGTAGTTTTATTATGAGAACATTTAAGACTTTATTAGAACCAGACTGGCTCGTGATGAATTTCTGCAAGCTTCCCTTCAGGGGCCCAAACAGAAGTATAAATCTATGGGTAAAACAAAAAATGAGCAGTTTTATTTTATTAAGGTAGCGCAATAAATTTGGAGAAAACTGGGCTGACACTTCTGTAAGTAGGAGATCTGAATATTCTAAAATATTGTCTTATGTAAGTATCGATATAAACAGAGCATTTTTTTATGTGAACTGCTGAGTAATTTGACCTCTTCATCTCTAAAAAATAACTAAAATACAGTACAACAAATGGAAGGGTTGATCAGTAGACATAAGCAATCGGTGGAGGACACAAGTAGACATTCCTTTGAGTCATAAAAGCTGGAATTCACCTTATTATAGTATAAAATGTTTAGTATGTGGTATGTTTATAGTGTAAAAGTTTGCATAACATATGTAATGCATCATTTTCAGGGTTTGCAGAGGCTATTGAAGAGAGTTATGATAAATAAAAGATGCGTTTACAAATATGTAAGAGCAGGGTCAGAAGCATAACTTTAATACTGCTTAAGCATCTCTGAAAATCAATTGCAAATTCAATTCTAAAACTCTTCAAATGTTTATAACTTTTACTGTGACGCTTCAGAAGTACACAAGTAAAGCTCAAGAACCTATGGCAATCGTGATGTTTAACCACATTATTGATCATTACTGGTTAAATGAATCTTATCAGTTTTAATACTTAAAAATGTCTTAGTATGGAGACGATGCTAATCAGTGACTTGGAGGTTGACTTACTGTGCTTACTTCAATTTAACACCCAGATGACCTTCATACGGTTGGACTGCAAATAAGCAGTTATGGCCCGAAAGGAAAAAAACATCCATATTTCTCAATAAATATCACCTTAGATACTGTCAGCAAGTCTCCAAAGCTGGGCCACCATTTACTGTCACTGAAATAGAGCTGAGATCTATCAACAGAGTTGTTGCCTCTCTCCAGAGCTTTAGAAAAAAAATTGTCTGAACTGGTACAAACATTTGAAATCTGTTTTGTGAAATCCTCTGGTGTTATAAAGTGCCTCAAGTTTTCCTGGCACACGTTTGTCCCTCAGGGTTGTGCTATTACATTATAAATTTCTTCGAGGGGCCCTACAAATAAGGTCAGCTGTGACATTTGGGAAAAATGGAAGCGCAGAGAAACTTCTAGGAAAACAGTTGGTGTGCCCCTTGCTCTTCTTTGTTTATTCTCCTTATAATTTAATATCCATTTGGGGAGTTGCTGTTCTTAAGCACCCAAGGCAACAAAAGTAGCAGTGCCTACAATTCTTAAATAATAACAAATTTAGTAATGTTGTTACTGCCTTAAAACAGAAAAAAAACAATCCTCATGACATTTTGGCTCTGGACAGCAAAAACTAAAACTAATGACTACATGCTGTGTAGTCCGTTGTAACAAATGATGGGGATGAAATGAGGGGATCATCTCAAGCTGTGCTCTTGGGTTAAGTTATAGATTTCCTCTGCCGTGTTAGCAATGGTTGCCTACCTTAGGTGTGGAGGAGTGCAGGAAATCCAGGTCTGTGCTACAGCTGCTTCCATTAAGAGCAATCATCGATGCCTGGAAAGTGTCATCCTCTATCCCAGAGTAACAATGCTCTAGCACCTTTTCATCAGACAGGTCTCCTTCAGTGGTGTCAATCTGTGATAATAGATTCAAGTTTAACTGAGTGGAATACAAAACAGGCCCTTATTAATGGAGATTTTGGTGAACAAGCTAATTACAGATAAATTAAATCATTCTGTTTTTCTATTCTAATAATTTGTCTAACTTTAAAAAAGGCTAATACAACATAAAAGCAGATAAATAGGTTATATTCCTCAGATTACTCTTCATATATTGTTGCATAAATAAAAAGCAAAGCAAGTTTAGTTTTCCCTTATTCAGAATATGATTGTCAAGTATTAGCTCTGATTGATTTTTCAGTTTTCCCAGAAGCTAACTGACCAATGCAGGCTCTGCTCGGTAAACGATGCCCTCAGTCAGTCCTTCTTCCTCTCCTTCTTCAACCAAAATATTGTTGAAGTCAAATGAATGGATGGTGGATGATGAAGTTATTTCCTGCTCACCATATGGGTGTGGAGAGTGGGAATATCCACATATTCCCTAGGAAAGTGGAGAAATTCTTTCAGTATCTCCAACTTAATGTAATTTGATTTTTGATTTATTTATTTTGCCACCAAATCAGGTGTAGATTTGTTAGTACACAATATAGAGATGTTAGGAATTATTGAGACTGTTTTTAAAACCATAGATTATTGGTGCACAATTATTTAAGCTGAGAAAATGGCATAGTCATTACTCCCTTGGAATTATTTATTTATTCATATTTTTAACAGAAATGCTTTTGAACATTTCTTTCAAAACAGCTGTTGATATTGATTCAGTGTAGCATGCAGCCCCGACACACATAGGGGATGCTAGAAGACATATTGGAGGATTACACTTGCCAGACTCAATTTTGAGAGGCGAAACAACAAAAATACCCCTCAGAAGGACATTCCACGTCCTGCAGGAGAGTTGGATAACTCCCACAGAAGCTTCCTACAGCTCTGTAATCCAGCTAACCTTGGCAGCCCAGAGGTCTCACTGTGTAATCCAATGGCAGATTCAATATGAGCGAAATGCAGCTCTAAAGCTGAAAGAATGTAAGCAGTTGTGCAGAGAAACATCCCATACAAAGAGACCAGGTGCCTGAAGCAATGAACATGCTTTTGGACAGACCCAGTATTTTCGACAGGTGCCCCAATGAATGTTTGAATGTACTAGAAGGTCTGCGCTCTTGGAAAAGTCAATAACATAATAAAATGAAACAAAGGGCACGGAGCATTTTAGGCCGGTCTCCTCTGCTGAGAGAACAGTGGGTGGAATCCTAAACCATGCAGCCTACCTCCACACTTTTTCCTCCATGAAAAATTGAAGCCCTGTAAGCTGAACCCTTGTGACTGGATACTAAGTCGCATGATTTGAGGACTCATTGCATGACTCACCACCTCACATACATGCAGGGATAAAGTCCGAACATGCTGGACAAATTTTACAAAACGTTCACAAAAGCAACAGTTATAACAGTTTTAATGGTTTTGAAGACATCGTGTCCTCATCGCTCCAACCACCACCCAAGCCCCATATTATCAAACATTTTCAGTCTCAAACAAAATATCAACACTTTATCACTATTTAAGTATTAATGCTTACAGGCAGCGGTTTGGCGACTCCTATCTGCACCTTTCCAAGCTTAGCTCCCTTCAGAGCCTGGACTGCATCTTCCAAGCTGGCGTTTTCCAGGTTAGTGGTGTTGACATACATGAGTCGGTCTCCTGGTAACAGTCTGCCATCCTGCTCAGCCACACCAGAGGGAACCAGCGAGCGAATCACTATCACTGTCTTGATGGGGTCCAATGGGTCCTGTGGTGGAGCCAGGAGAGAGAAGCTCAGTGAGAAGAGGTCAACAGGTAACCAAATACAGCTTTAATTTTACAGTATGTGGAAATCAGTAGGAATTAAATTCCCTTTGGTTTGTGTTATACATGTATAATATGTCATTTTTTTATCAATTTGTCATCTCATCATAACTATAAATGTGTAACAAGTTTTTCTTTCCATGTTTCATATTCTCACCTGGTAGTCCAGAATGCTAAATCCCAGTCCACCTTCTCCCTTCTCTAGTTCGATATTCTGGATCTCCAGCTCCCACATGGCCAAAGGAGATCCTATCGCCTCCTCAGTCACATTATCCTGCGCCGCTGCCGCTGCTTTCACCTCGGTGTCTTCATCAACCAGTACACTGCTCAGGTCTATTTGTTTCTGCACAGGAAAAGCCCAAAATCTCTGTGTAGCAGCTTGCCTTCCTCACTTTTAGTCCCAACCCATAGGCTGCTACCCTCTAGTTGTGTTTCTGGCTCAGGTTTCTGGCAGTAGATAAAAGGGAAATATCTTTGGGATGCTAGGGCCTTAGTGCATTATCACAGATAAAGCTGGGGAGATGAAAACCCCTTCCCCAAAGGGAGGCTGCGTTTGATGTCTCATATCTCGAGCAAATGTGGTTAGCTACTGGTGCTGAGGTATTACTAGAATTGGTGTTAATAAACTTTCAGCCTCTCCTGCTTATCGCTAAGTCTTAATCCATCATGGCTGGCAATGTGGAAGGCCAATGGAGCGATTGACAGCCTGGGCTGAGCTAATAATGGTTGATGGGTTATAAAGGAAGAGGAAGACTTAAAGAGTACTTCTCTCCAATCATAATCCCTCACTTATATGCAGGGGTGGGGAAACATTTTTCATGATGCATTACTGCATGTCAAAGAGAAGCAGGGAGTTTCCGGCTGTATGTCTATGCATCATCTGCTGCAGTTCTCTGTAAACAATGTAGCCTGCTTGTTTTAAGCTGTGAGAAGGAAAAGATGCATTCACTTTCTCTTGATTTTCAATATAAAACATAAGCAAACAAATCAAATTCTGGAAAAATCTACATTTCAAAAATAATGTATATTATAAAAACTTCTACTTTACCTTTAATATAGAAACTGTGGACAAAGCCTCTGCTTCTGGTTGTACGGCATCGATGTCAGCCTGCAGGTGAGGAGCAGGCCTACAGCATGTCATGTATACAGAGAGTGGAAGCTCCTTCAAGATTTTGACAACTTCCTTGTGGGTCTCACCAATCAGGGATATGCCATTGACCTGAAACAAGAGAGGTTAGTCTTAGTGTCAGTCACAAAGAATTATCTAATATTTTAAAGCAGTGTTCAGATTTTTTTGGCCACTTGGAGACAGCAGAACAGACCTTAAAACATATGACATATTAGCACCTTGTTCAGGTCTGAAAATGTAAGCCAATGCAGAGACCTAAACCTGCATTCTCTCTAAGGGCCAGCAGGTGGCAACTCCACTGGTTCCAAAAGAAGTCTGATTGAATGGAAAAATGACCCTACTTCTCACTTGATTTATTACCGCATCAAACAGTTCTCTAATGAGTTTATGGTCTCATTTGCTAGTTTCAAGTACTAGTTCAATACTTGATTATGTTTATTTTGTAAATTGTGGCTCCATTCAGAGTAAAATGGATGTTAAAGCAGGTTATACTTCATGGTGTGGCTACATCACTACTGACAAGTCGCTACTAGGATGACAATATTGGTTGACATAACCATGGCGTAACCCCAGGTTCACAGAGTATAGGCATAGCCATAGGGGAACTGCAGAGTTGGATAATAATGGCTTTGAGCAACGTAAACTATTGTTAACATGAAAATATGAATTAGTGCAGCTTTAAGTTATACTTTTAATAATACCGGACGAAAAAACTGACCTATATATTGACCTTATATTAACTCCTAAATAATAATTCCTGATACACAGCATGTGGCTGATGACCAGTCTCTGAATATTGAAGTTTATTTCACTGTAACATTAACAATGTTCGTGATGTGTTTCTCTATGTGGTATTCTGTATAGTGCATTAAAAAATAATGGAGATCTATTGTTGCCCTATAAACAAATTATAGCCTATTTCCTAACAGATGTACATATTTAAAACTATATGAATCTTAATAACAATGTGACTTCCTACCTCAACCAGTTCATCTCCACTGAACAGCTTGCCACATCGACCAACAGGTCCCTCAGGTAGAACAGAACGGATGTAATGATGCCCGCTGTTTGCTTCGAGACTGATCCCCAGGCCACTGTTCTCACTAAATTTCTCCACCTGAGCCACCTGTCACAGGAACAAGGAATCACATCTTAATTAGCAGGTGAAAAGTTTTTTTTTTCTTTTAGAAGAGATTATTACTTTTACTACGCATGTCAATGACTCAATTCTTTATGTTTAATCACTCAGGTCATGCATTTTTTACCATTATGAACTTGCCCAGGAACCAAGGTCTGGTAAGTATAATTTGATGCATGAGAAAAAGGAATTCCCTTTGATGAAACTTACTACAACTTCATTACTTGGACCCAGAATCTCCTGCCACTTCTTCATTAGTTCTTCTTCCTCAAACGGTGTTAGCTTCATCCCTTGAAAAACACAAAGTATCTTTGTTAGTTCACAGTGCAACATAAAATGATGGCCAATTTGTGATAAACCATTCACCACCAACAATGCAACACACATTTCTAACTATTTGGAAAGTAGCTAAGAAGTGTGTGATACAAGACATATGTCAAAAAACTTCCGCCTAGTAAAATACCTTCAAGATATTGCTTTGCCTGTGAAACTAACTGCCCCCATCTGAGTGTTTGCTCTAATTCTCAAGGACAGGCTGTGTTCCTAGTCAGTGTGGTTCTGACAACAATGACCCTTATCTGTCAGATATATGTCCAGTATCTCTGCTGGTGTGCTTAAAAAAGGATCCTAGCCTCCTACCATGTTTGTCTTCTGTTAGCTGATCCGTGGCTGGACTGACATCAGATCCTTCACCCTTTGTCTGGAGCTGCTTTTCATCTGCGGCGACTGTAAACACACAATGAACGGTGAAACAGACAGAAGCAGGCAGTGGCATAGACACTTGACAGTATATACACATTGCCACTAAAAAAAGTTTTCTATTCTCCACTAACAGCAACATTACACAAACATATGAAGAAATGCTGAATTTATTAGGAATAGTTGTTGTCTTTGCATTTTTAAACTTTTGTGTAACACCTTTCACCAAAAATGTATCTCTACTTTATTTTGCACAATTAATTATTTCAAAGTAGTGTGAGCATTTACTACTCTCTTACTCTGTAGTTTCAATTGAGAGGATGAACCTATTTCATTCTTTACTGGTCAAAAAAGACATGCTTCTGCTGATGTTATCCATAATGAAAGACTGTTAGAAAAATCCAGAACTCTAAAGATATGTTTAATGATCCCAGTACTTTTTTTTTTTTTTACAACTTCATGCCACTGTTTATGTCTTTGGAGTTCCACAGAGCACGGAACTGGTCACCCATGAAATTACTACCAGTGTGCCCAGGCAAGGCATGGTTTTCATCAGCATCTTTTAAAGGCTAAAATAAAACTAATACTGGCTAGTCTGGTAGGGTGAAAGGAGCTCAACAACCCCTAATGCTGTTTGAATGATCAGTAACCACTAAATAACCCATTACAAATGCAAATATACCAACACTGCATGAGTTATCTAAAATAATGTAATTTCTCACCAAACTGTGCCAGAGACATAACAACATATAATTATTAGAATGTATTAAAATGGTAATAGTTTCAATTCTATTTATTTATGAACTATTATACTCAAAAGCTGTTTTTGAATGATGAATTTACTTAAGGCGTAGCTGTATAACCTCACTGTTATATAATGACAGGCTTCACAGCAGCCAAGAAGACACTGCCTTTCATCGGAAAACTTCCGTACTGTCTGTCTATGGACCACTGAATGCTAGTTTGTCTGGGAGTTTTTAGGATCAAACTTCTTGTTGATCTTATATGTGGTGCCAAATCTAATCACACCCAGCTCCTTTTATCATTACTGACACTAAACAACTGCTTTTCTTGCTTCTGGAACAGCCTGGAGGTCATATCAGTACAGCTGGAGATTAGAATCTTTCTGTATTTACTCTGTCTATCTTCCTTGATGTAAGTTTTATAAAAATGAAAGAACACGAGGGACTTAATGGATGCTAGCATATATATGCAAACCTCCGCTGTAAGTCTGACAGCTTCTTAGTTGTGAGGATGGTCTTTTAACAGTTGTTCATCATGTGCTGATTTGAGTCAACTGCACATAGTTCAAGGTCTAAACAACATGATGGAAAGCCTTGAGTACTTTCTTTAAAAATGTGGTCAGTGAAATGTTATAATGAATAGGAAGGGTAGCACTTGACAGGAATAGTTTTGAAAGTGGTGAACTTTACTCTTTTTGCTGAGAAAATATTTTTGTCTCTCTGGCCTTTGCCAGTGCCCATTAACGATGAGTGTGCTTCCCTCTCTTATAAAGAGAGGATGTGCAGTAATGTGGGTGTACTCACTCTGTCAATATTATTAAGAAGAAACTATAAGAGACAAAAAGTAAATGAATGTATTCAATAGAAATAAAAAGATATAAACAAATGAATAATTTTACAGCAGAATGAAGACAATTGGCATATATTCGCAATGGTGAAAACAATTTGTGTTTTAAATTAAAACTGAATATAACGAGGGTGTTTTTTTCATATGCAACTGGATAAAGTTCTGTGTCTGTATTTTTTATCATATTGATGAAAATGATTAAAATTTTCATTTGGATTCACACACATTTTATGGTATCTTCACTGCATCATGGAAACTGCTGACTGAGCCACATTTCCACATCAAATGACACTTTCTTTGACAGGACGATGAGTAACAAGATGTTTTTTCCCCTGTCCTCATTAAATTTCTCTCCCTTCTCCTCATTTCTACCTTGAGCAGCCTCCTCAGCCTTCCTCTCCAGCTCGAGCTCCGTCAAGACAGTGGTTGTGGTGGGGATGGTGGTGCAAGGGGGCAGGATGGTGACACTGGGGGACACAGCAGGGGGGATCTCGTCAGGCCTGAAACCCCGCCGGATCAGCTTAAGGTGGACTGTCTGGCCTGTGTGTCGGAGGACTTCCACTGCCTGTTGATTGGTGTATCCCTGGATGTTAACACCATCGACCTGCAGAGGGCAATCATTTGTGAGCCCACGGATTAAGCAAGAGGCAGCACAGCTTGCATAGTGAGTGTGTTGAACTGCCATCTATTCTATTGTTTGACAGAGGTGAAATTGAAATAAGATTGATCATGTGATTATTAACACTAGCAGGCATACACAGAAACAGTGCCTTAGGTATGTACTCCCTTCTGCTCTAGCAACTGACTTTATATATTAAGATCATTTAGGGCGGATAGTCTAGCAATAGTCTGTTTTATTTAAGTTCCTTTGATGAGCCTCAATGTCCATTATTATTAACGCTTCACAACTAATCTTACTAAAGCACACCCTCATTCACATACACCAATACACTAGAAAAAATAAAAGTTTTGGGGGGTATTTTAATATAGTACAACGCTAACCCATGTTTGAAATGATGCAAAGATGTC
Organism: Scomber scombrus; assembly: GCF_963691925.1. Lineage (NCBI taxonomy): Eukaryota > Metazoa > Chordata > Actinopteri > Scombriformes > Scombridae > Scomber > Scomber scombrus. The sequence goes on along the minus strand of NC_084992.1, from coordinate 13,935,320 downwards.
AAACATGGTTTAACTGCAGTAATGCAATTAAAAACCCAATTGCTCAATGTGTTAATTTTGGACTCATTTATATTCACTGTCTCAAATTAAAACACTTTACGAACTATTAGTAAATTGTGAATTATTGTAAATTATGCATCTCATAATTCCCCCCTCCCCCCATTGAATGACTAAATGTAATCACTATAATACATAATGTAAAACATTCACTGCATATTTTACATCATGCCACTGAAGACAGAACAAACAGCAGTAGATAGAGCATAATTGAGGTACTTACAGCTATTATCTGGTCTCCCACATGAACACGGCCATCTTGATCCACAGCGCTTTCTGTTGTTATGCTCTTAACAAAAATACCAGAGGGCTCTGGGAAGTCAGAACAATCAGAAAATTAAAGCATGAGAGAGATGTCCAAGAATCATGACATTAAATAAGATCCAAAGAGAATAGTCAAACAAGATGTTTCAGCTTGATGTGAAAATAATCATTGTTTGACTAAGTCATAAACAATTATGTGATGAATGCCAGCCTTGAAACATTAAGACAGAATGAATAATACTTTTTAGCCATGAAAATCACATGTTCAATTAAATTCAATGAGTATAACAGGTGGTCGCATTATGGTGTAGCTAATTGCTACATTTTAAGCAGCAGCAGCAGAAAAGGCTGAAAACACAACTCAGACATAATATCAACTTAAAAAGTTGATATTGCTAACATGAAGTCTGTGTACAACTAAAAATGTATTTTAAGTTAATATTCACTCCCTTTCACTCCTTTTTGCTCTGTTTGAAACTTCAGCAACTCCTCAGATAAATACCAGGCTCTTTAATTGACACCACTTTATCAGAGCTTTTTTGCTGAAAAGACCCACCAGCTACTGCAGGAAATGGGATTGATTAATGAGTTTGCGGGCCAGAAAACCAAAACAATTAGTTAAAGATAAACTCTGAAAAAACTCTGACAGAGTTGACAGTATATTTGTCATCCTAAACCCTTTCCCCAATACACGTCATCAGTTGTTTACAGGCAATGTAAATGTAAATTAGTGCAGCTTTGATTGTATATTGAGTGGATTGATATCTGTAGAAAGTTGTGTTCCCTAATGCTGTTTACAGTTTGCACAGAAGCAGTGTATCATCAACATTCATGAATATTGATGATACATTAAAGATGAATCTTTGATTTGAATGGTCTTCTATACTGAGAGGGAAATCTGCTATTTTTCACCTGAATTTTTATCTCCAACATAGCCAGCAATAGTGATTCCAAGTCCCTGGGCGTTCTTGGTAAGGCTCACATCAAACGCCTCAGACTCCTCTTCCTCGTAGTCCTGTGACAAGATGTATGAGAATGACACGGTCAACATCAACCGATAACCACATAACGACAAAGTAGAAAAGCAAGTTGTGGCACTTCACCACATGGTTATAAAAGCACATTTTCAACTCTGATTAATCAGCGCCCTCAGCCTACACCCTATATAAAATACAGCTATGAATATGAAATTGCTGTTTGTAAGTGCTGTTTCTGAGAAAGTTGAACAACATCTGTTCTCTCTCTTTGTGTCAAGCATGATGCAACCTGCAATTTTCTTCTATTTCCATTTATCTGAGGCTGTGAAAAAGTAAGAAAGGATGAAAGTGGAGATGGAATACCTAAACTTCCCATCTTGCGTGCTCCTGGTGTAAGTGTGTAACTCTTTTGAGTGTGTGTCACATAGGGTAATCAGTGATAATATTGAAATATTTTACAGAGAAACTGCTTTACAATGGGCATATGTCAAATAATGATATCAATATAAATGTGACACACTGCCTTTTCCTGTTATATTTTTAGTTTATAGTAAACCAACCCATTTTACCTGTTGCTCGTTGACAGTGGGGAGTACCACTGGCATGACAGAAGAGACAGTGGGATTCTCATCTACAGGACCCCTGGTAACCACCAGCTTCACCCTGTTACCACACTGCCTGAGGACCTGCGCCACCTGCTCACTGCCCATGCCATACAGGTCAGTGTCTCCAATTCTCAGGATGTGGTCCCCACTGCGCAGGTGGCCATCCTGAGGTAGAAAAATCATGTTTTCTGTCTTAGTTTGGGCAGCTTCAGGAGAAATCAAATCCATAATGACACTGTGACTAGCGAAATGAAAACACAAGGCAGAGTGACAGCTAATTTTGTAGTTTCTTACAATTAAGTCAATTCCCATTATACTATACTGACAGACAGGTATTCACTGTGTAAATACTCTACAAAACCAAAAGTCCATTTCCAAAGACAGTAAAGCTGCATCCAAGCAATCACCTGATCTGCTATGCCTCCAGGAAGGATAGTTTTGACAATAACGCCGGTGGTCTTTCCTCCCACAATGCCAAAGCCCAGGCCAGTGCCATCGTTGACCAGCTCAATGGTCTCCACATGCTGCCACTAGGTAAAGTAAATCAGAAGAAACAAAAAGGTCAGCGTGAATATATGTCTTTTGCCAAGCTGGGTTGTGTTATTTTGATTCACAATGACATTATTGTGTGAATGTATTTATACCGCGCTAGAGTTGGCCGACAGTGTACTGGCAGCAGAGGGTGTTCGGGACACCACAGGACTGGCCAGCTGAGGTATTGGCCCTCTAGCTACTGTGAGTTGCACCCTCTCCGAAGCACTCTGCAGGATGCCTATAGCCTGCTGGTGGGTCACTGTCTGGTCCAGGGCCTGGCCATTGATGGACAAAATCTGGTCTGCTTCTTTGAGCTTCCCGTCACTGTATTGGAAAAAGCAGAGATTATCACTGAGAAAAACAAGTACAGTAAATGCCAGTACATGTCAGAGCCTGTAAGATTTGGACTAAATGAAACCAAACTAATTGTCTGTTGCATTGACTTTTTAACTTTTGTATATCATTTGTATATCGATTTTTGTCAAATTTAAACTTGTGTATATCATTTGTATATCGATTTTGTCAAATTTAAACTGCAATGTACAGGTTAAATCTTTTTATGTTCTTATTTAAAAAGAAAGCTTTCTAGAATGCTGACTTTTATAAGAATTTAATCAGTCTTGAAGTGTTCTCCTGGATGAACGATAGCATGTTGATTCTTACATACCAGTGAGCCACACTTCCTGGTTGAATTTCCTGAATAAAGATGCCGAGCTCGCCGCGGTTCTCGCTCTTCAGGCCCACCACGCTGAAGCCCAGACCTCCTGACACTGGCTTCTGCAGCTCCACGTTTGTCACGTAGCGCCCCTGCATCATACAAGCACACATAATCTTTGGCCTCGTGCTGAATCACTATAGCATCAAAGCTACAAGCATCCTCTAGAAGTCTATTTGAAGTGCCTCTAGAGAAAAGAGCGCTGTGTGCAGTCTGCAGTTCTCGTCTTTGGATATTTGGTTTGAATTAAGAAACATCTTTTTCTACCTGTTTAATGCTGAGGGTGATCTACCTGTTTTTATATGAGTTGTGTGTGTTAAAATGAGGAAAAAACATTAACCATTGCTGTGATAAACCTACTGGGAGCTCAACCATAGACTTCAGAAACAGCAGAATGCCCCTATATCAGTCTACATTATAACATTGACATTAAAATCAAAATCAGTATACAAACAGCAGAGAGATTGCTTCAGCTTTTCGATCGGTCATACCTGTGCCATGGCGTTAATAATATGATCAAATTCTTCAGATGATGCCTTGCCATTGATGTGTGTAGCAGCTGAGACGTCTGAGTAGGAAACATGGCCACCGTTGGGCTTGACTGCAGTGATATGATCACCAAGGTCACTCCCCCGTGATGACGGGACGCTCCCCTGGAGTCGAAAAGAAAAAGATGTGTAGTGAACAATGCAGGTGTTATACTGACAGATCAATCTGACTTTGACAAGTGTGTTTTTTCACTTAACTATATGTAATAGACACTGAGAGTGACACAGAGCCATCATAAAAGTGGTGTTGCCTGTTAGGTTTGAGCTTCTACTTTGAGTTTCTGCTCCAGCACAAAGCAGCAATTACTGGCGTTTATCCAGCCACACGCAATTAAAAAGTAAAAAACATCATGCCTCATTCCTACTGTGAACATAAACATTTTGCAAGTTTAATTTTAGACACCAAAACCCTCATGTCTGAGTATCCAAAACCACTGGGATGCCAGATAGTTTGTTATCCCACCATGATTAGCTGGATCTGTGGCAGCCTAATCCTTCAGGAGATAATGGCTCTTAGCTGATGTTCCAACAATGACTGGGCTCCAAATACAATATTTCTGTCATGGTGGGGGGAAAGCATCACTGGCCATCTGGATGCCTTAATATGCTTGGGTTTTAATTACCACAATGACTTTACTTGTGTGACAGATGAATTACATGAACGCGACAACTACATAAAACAGCATTTTTCCAATTTCATTAGCCAAAAGGCGTAATGTTTATGACCATCTGAATTGGATTCAATAAGACAGACATATACGCAGCAATTATTTCATAAACACTCCATTTGGCATATGGCATTGCCAAGCTAAAGCTGTCCTTGTGAACTTGTGCACTTGCATAAGGAAGTTGATTGCACAACTTTTAGAGCTTCAAACCCGTAAATTATGCCTGCTTTAAATAAAGCCTCAGATTATTCCTCAGAAACAAAAACTACATTGGACAGGACACATTAGTGCCGCACACTGCAAACAAAACCCTATGGGCTGGGCTAAGTTAGCGTAGCATGATGCTAAGTTGCTGTCCTCATGCATGAGCTTTGTTAGCTGGGGCCTGGCTAAGAGGATTAAAGTTCCAGTTTGGTTCTTGCACATTTAAGAAATTGTTTCTGCCCCACTTCACACAGTGGCGGCAGCCTCTTTTTCATTGGAGAGTAGGGCCTTGTCGCCATAGCGACATGGGCTATGCAAGGCCTAACTAGCAAGGCCAGAAGACGGACAGTGCGTGTGTGTGTGTGTGTGTTGATGTGTCTGGCTCCTGTCTCACAACAAAACACAAAACATAGCATCTCTCCAAATGTTGTCTGTCTAACAGGGCAAAGCAAGAGCAGTTGTGTTTGGAAGCTCTATAAAAGCATATCAGAGACTCAGCTTTGTTGAAGTTTCTGAAATATGTCTCTTTAGAATTTGATACATTTTGCTTAGTAAAACAAACACACATGCAGCAGCACACTCACAATGTATCTCTTTTGAAATAAGCTAAATCGCCAGCACACAAAAATGCCAGCAGGGCTTTTATAATCTAAATTCCACACGGGGTAAAAAGCTCTAGCATCCCTGCCTCCCACTGCATAGCTCACATATTTTCATCTCTATTTCTCAAACGCTTACCCTGGCCCCTTTCCACTATGACTTAAGAGCTCTTTCCTTCCACTCAAATGTTCAATTCTCAATGGGGAGAATCAACTTGAAAAACACTTTGACTCAGAGCAACTATCTCTGCTCATGTACTCATATTTTATCTGGCTCGTGTGAACCCTGACAGCAATTTGGGCATAGTAGCAGCACTGTTCAGGATGGGGATTGAAAAGGGTGGGGGTGGGAGGTCTTGACACAGGCCAAAACCAGAATGCATGAGGCTGGGATTCAATAGAATATGGAAAATATTCTAACCTTATATAACCGCCTACAATATACTGCTCCACAATACCACCTAATTCTAAAGAAAATTCAGCACCCAAAACACACATAAATGCGGGGTCAAATTCTGTAACCAATTCAAACAATTTTACACAAACATGTGGGACACTTGAAGATGAATGGAAGATGACAAAAGAACAAATTTCCCCAAAACATGTTTAAATAAGACTACACTGTAACTTATATTCATCCAAACTTCTCTCAATCAATGGCCCTGAAAACCTATTTTCTCAATCAGCGTCTTACTAGGAGCGATGGGGTAAGATAGTATAATATATTAATAGTTCCATCTTTAGAAGATCATTTTGGTTATTTCAAATACATGATTTTGTTTTCTTCTCACTTATTTAAAGTGGATGGGGTTCAGTGAGCAAAAAGGGTACTACATACTTTCGTGCACCAGCTAGGATCTAGCAGAATTGAAATAAAATGTGATGACAGTTGTTTACTTACTGTACGTTGCCAGGCCGCTAGTCTCACGATAGCAGACGATTGGAGATCTACCGAATATCTACAGAGACCTACCGAAGTCTGGGGATTTCTAAACGCAGGGTAGTTGCGAGAACGGTGGCGAGAATAGCTGGTAACAAACACACACCCCTTACATTTTATCAAGGATACCCCGGAAATTATGCTCTCCCCCTATTCTCCTCTGAACTGCATGCCACCACCCTGATATGAAGGGCCGCCAAGAAGACTTTGGATTAGTTCTGCAATGCAGCGCTTTTTAAAACTCTCTAACTGTTTCCACCCAGTGTTAACGACCCAACCTTGGAGATTTTCCGCAGTCTCTATGAGCAAAGCATTTAGAGACTGACCTCTGAGTCTACCAGGTCGCTGTCAATCCAATCAATTAACCATCAATCGGCTCAAACCGCACCCATACAGTCCCAGTGAAGCTGATTAGGTTTCTGTGTGTTAAACTCTTGAAAAATATTGCGTCAACAAACTTTAGCCTACAATGTATAAAGTTTGAGAGGAATATTACCCTTTGCTCAGAGGGGTCCTAAAGGCTAGTTCATGACTCAACATCAAAATGTCATAACGGTCGGCTAAGCCAGGGCTGTTTGTGATGTCTTCAAAGTCTTAAGACACTGCCACTGTAGCTTGCAAACACTTCACCGAAAATAAGTATGTTTGCATAGAGCAAACCCTCCTCCTGCCTCAACCTCTCCTCGTCCTACATAACAGTAATAAAATAAGCACTTCTTTCTAATCATACACTTCATTTTTTATTGTTTCTGTGCTAACAAAGTATAATGCAGCCATCTGGCTTGTTGGCAAGCTGTACCCAGAATTAATAATGCAGAACTATAAATGACCATAACCTTGTAACCTCTTAATGACCTTCCATTGTGCCTTTGCATCCTGGGAAACATCAACCTCCCCACATAGTCAGGCATAATATTTATAATACTAAACACTTCATTCATTATATGTCAGTTCTAACTAAACATCTATAAGTAGATACATTTTTATTCGTGAGTTATTACACAAAATATACTGTAGCTTTTTGTCAGCTGAAAACTTGAGTTGTGGAAATAATGTAGAGTTCTGAATTTACCTGGTCCTTGAGATGCTGGACGGACTTCTGCAAGGCCAGGATCTGGTGGAAGAGGGGGCTCTGGAGCACCGATTTGAGCAGGCTGAGCTTCTCTTCGGTGGGCACCTCCCCCCTTTCCTTCAGTTTGGCCTGGAGACGCTCCACCGCCTGCAAGGCACGTTGTGTATCTGCAAGCCATCACATATTTCAGTGACAGCGCCGGCCGGAGTGAAGGAGTGGATGCAGGGAGAGGAGGAATGGGCGAGATAGAGGTGGAGAGAGGTGAAGATGATGGATACATTATCAGTACATTGACAAAGATAGTGAGGCAGGGAAGGGTGTTTTATTTATTTAATCATTTAGCTTATGTTTAGTCATACAGAAGATCTTTAGTTGTACAAATATAAAGTAGTCTGTAACCATTTAGCATATGCCTTTGACTTATTTCTTATTGTTTAAAAGTAACATGTAAATGAGGCATATATGAAGGATGTTGAGAGCCACACATCACAACCTGTAGACTTAACTAAGGCTGACTGGTGCTCAACAGACCTTACTATATCGAAATCACGTAGCACCAGGTTTAGCACCAGAAGAAGAAAAAAAATCAATTTTGAACGCGCTGTTTGTTTTCAGACTAGCAACGTTTCCTTTTTTGCCTTTAGGGTCAATGGCCGGTTGCAGGGGAACATAGAATGGGCATCAGGAGGAAAAGATAAAAGAAGCAGGCCCTCCACAGTATGCTTGCTGGACCTTGCATAAGCCCCCACAATCGACCAACTCCAGAGTGGCTTGTTAGTCAGGATGGGCCAGCCCAATGTCATCTGGACAAAAATGAAGCAATTTCCGAAGCTCACCAACTGTGACTAACACCTAATAGGGCGTGCACAAGGTCCAAAGCACTTTTTGCACAGAGATGCTTTATTGTTTGAACAAAGGTTGTAAACAGGCCAATAACACTTGAGCCTCAGCAGCACCTTTCTTCAGCTCGCCACCGGTGCCATGCAGGTAACAGTATCGTTTTCATTGCCTGTGCCTCAGTGCGCATAATAAGAAATCCCATCAGAGTGCAGCGTGTATTTATGTGCATTTGTTCATCTACATTTGTGCGGGTGTTCTGAGAGATAGGATGGTTCTGGAGAGCATAAGGATTGAATAATCAAATTTGTCAACATTTTAGTTCTGCAGTTCCACAGAAAAATCTCATTCAATATTGACTTCTGTGCTTCCGAATGCTATTTTCATGGGAAGTAAAATATCAGTTGGAATTGTTTACACCTAAATCCACATTATACCATGACTTGTGTATAGTGCCCCAACCTGCATACAGTATAATGGTTAATTGCACACAGACAACATGCCAGTCCAGAGTCTTGAGTGACCACAGATTGTGGCTTTAAAGAAAGGAACTAGCAGCACCAATTTGGCTCCATGCTTGACAGTTGGACAAATAAATCTCTACAGGGACAAACAAACAATCAAATATATGGCAACATTATCAGATATGGCAACATTGGCAGTCCACAGAGCCTTGAACTGAATCCAGGGCCTCTTACACTGGTTGAGAAAACTCAGAACAGAAGCCAATCATAGATACAGAGCCAGCAAAGACGGACACCCAACCGACAAGACCAAAACCCTCAGCAGAAAAATGCTCATTTTAAAAATGAAGATTAGAAATGAAAAAAGGGCACAGTGGGTGTATTTTGTCTTGTTCATTGTGGTCAGACTGAATCATGATTAAACTGAAAATTGGTATAGAGGAATTATTAGCTTCATCTATGAGTCGATTGACAGAAAGTTCATCCACAACTAGTTTGATCGATACATCGCTCAAATCATTTTTTAAACAAATATGCCAAATAGTACCTATACACAGCTTCTCATTTGTAAGGATTTGCTGCTTTTCTTTGTCTTATATGATAACAAATTGATCTTGGACCTTTACTCTGAAAAAAGAATCTATTTGAAGCCATTATGATCCCTAGGAAACTGTAGCAGTAGGCACTAGACACTAAGGTTTAGCATAATTAGGGACAGATATAGGAATGGAAAGAGCATTTGATAGATACAATAGATACAACAGATACCACCACAATAAGTAACACTGACTCAGATCTATCTGTCTGCCATTAAAACAATAAAAACATGACTCACCCATTGTTTCAATCATTTTTAGAATTCCAGTTGAATGTGCTTTCTCCCCATTAACACGAATGTTACTCTGTGCTTTTCAAGGCCTGTAAAAGCAAAACAAGATGTGTTAACAATCAGAGAACTAAATATCAGAGCACAGATTTACTGCTTTTTTCTCTTTAGACTAACAGGATGCTGAAGAACTGTAGGCCATTCAGGGAGTCCCAGCCCAGTGGTGCAGTGTGTCTTAACAAGCAGACCGTTTGAGCACTCATCTTCTGTAGCTTGTTAGTTCACTTATATTTGACTAATGCTCTTATTGATGGATTAACACCTGGTCATTTCCATTCCTGGGTACTTCATTCAGGGACTTTGGCAGCAGTTTTTAAATATTCATGACATGGTCTGGAGCTTGGATTAAATGGGATTTTCCATTTTACTCATATCAGACAAATGTTTTGATTTAAACAACATTTTGATGATTAATAAGCAAATTTCTTTTAACTAGTATAATACCCAACTTACATCATCAGGTACTTCTGTTTTACAATATGTTTGATTGGTAATAAGTCCAGACCTAAAACAACTAATTTGATTAATTGTCAACTATTTTGACAATTGACTCATTGTTTAAGTCATTTTCAATCAAAAATGCCAAATGGTCATTGTTTCCAGCTTCTTTATTGTAAAGATTGTGACTTTTCTTTTCATACACATTAGTAAACTGAATATCTTTGGATTATAGTCTGCTGCTCTGAAAATAAATAAATAAAAACAAGCTATTTGAAAAACTATCACCTAGGGAAATTTTAACCACAGGGAGATTGTAATAAGCTTTTTTTTTGTTAGTTTTTGGATTTTTGTTTGTTTTGTTTGACATTTTCTTGCCCAAGACACCAAAATATCTGACAGATTAATCAATGCCCTATATAAATACACATGCACATTCTAGCCTCAAACAGGCTCTCAAGGATGGCATCAAACAAGACATTTCAGATAAAGAAATGACTTCCTTCTTTAAGTAACTCCAGTGTAAACAAAGCCTGCAGCCTTGAGGCATCGCGCCTTTGAAACCCGACAGGTACACATTAAGGTGGTTATGTCTTTTATATGTTGACTAATGCATTTATCAGTAGTGTAATGGCTGTCAACTCCTATCTGGGAATGTCATATTTCTATTTTAGAGGCGGCTTTGTTGCAAGCATGACATGACTCAAGGAGACACGATTTAAGGAGATTGTTAAGATAATTAAAAGCCCTACATAGACTCTTAGAATAGCTACCATGCATGTTGCAAGCAGGTCACCTCTGCACTGCTTTGTTTCCTTGACCTTCCTGTAAGTTTATAGCTTTAAGGGACACTGATCATGTGGTAATTGTGTATTGTATTGATTGTGAATTAGGCTGTAATAGTTCATATGTCTGTATAGACTATTCAGTGATGGTGTTTGGTATTTTCATGAGCTATTACAGTGATATAGATACAACAGTTGTAATAAAATATTTGAGGTGTTGTTTCCAGGGAGGTATTAGCCTATACCTAGTAGTTATATAGCTCCTATCCTTTAGAAAGAGAATAAGTGATTCACTGCTTAGGTTTGCACATATTCATTAATGAGTAATGCTTCACAGTAGGCCGAAGGGGCATTTCAGCTACTGTTACTCAGTGGACTTCAATCCTAAACACAAGAGAGGATCTTTAAGATGGTATTTGCCTCGCTGTTGAAGTCATGTGTGAGCTTTGCCGTGACCACAAGTGGCCAACAATAACAGGCTGTCATTTTGTGGCGCGGCTCTCCTCCAAAACAATAAGCAACACGTCGAGTAGACAGTAGATTCATGAAATGCTTGCTTTTGTTATTAAAAACATTGGCTACTAAGTACATATGCATATCCTGCCAGGTTTGATATCATTTTGAATATAGTCGCCAAGGCAATTGGGACAATCCGCTTTTTCAACTCCTCCTCCTCCTTCCCCTTCTCATCATCCATGGAGCAAGAAAGCAACAGGCTTCCGACAAGAAGACGGTGAAGAAGTTCAGATAGTATCACAGTTTTCGGGGTTTAAAAAACGCCCACGGTGGTTACTAACAGCACACTGAAAATACTTAACACACGAAAAAGAAGCGCTGGGAACAATTTAAATCCCGTCTTAAATGCTTAGTGAACCGTCGCGACAGCACAATATTTTTTTCATTAGCGACATTGTAGCGAACAAAAGGCGACTCTTGCAAAAGCTGAAGTCCTTCGTATATTCCCCCCAACATCTTTAGTAACATTTCTCTGAGCTAAACTTGTCAGAAAAGAATCACTTACATGAGTGTGGAGCCTTACTTTCCCGGCGGCCAGTATCCTATCCTATCCTGCGTTGTCCTGCGGCTAACGGCGCACTGACTGGGGCTTAAAGATGGGGCGTAGTGTAACTCGATCCTATGGACATTTTCAGCGATAGCAGCAGCGGGAGTTGAGCTGGGACTGAAGCGCCGCTTGCTGGCTGCCCTGACACCAAGGACTGAGATGTAAGGCCTAGCTCTCAGCACCAGCCAGGGCCACAGTTAAACTCATTTAAACATGCATGAATTATCTTGTTTTTTCTCAAATTTGCTGTTGAGCACCTGTTCATTAGAGTTATAAAACACTACAATGGCAGCTTCATTATATTTTGAACACAAATTCAGAAAACAATCCGTAAGTAGGGTAGATCAGTAAACGATCAAACGGTAGTTTGATCGTTTGTTGACACACAACCTTTATTGTAGAAAATCCACCATGCAAACACAATATATAAAAAATAATCGAAGCATTTTGTTTAAGTGTAAAGGACAGGCCGCATGATTACAAAATATTGCTGGTTTAAATATTTAGTGGGGAAAATTCCCAAATAAATTTGCAAGTTATCAGTTACAAAAAAGCAGCACGCACAGTCGCACACAATTAACCTGTGATTTCTGAGGCCCCTGGAGGTATCCAAATTTTCAAACGAAATTTCTAACCTCAGTCAGTAGGCTTTCCATCCATCCCATAAGGACATGTACAGATGGGTGACAAATTAATGGAAAAACCAACATAAAGTTTTTTAGTAAGGGGTTTGGCCACCATGTGCTGCCAGAACAGCTTCATTAAGCCTTGGCATTGAGTCTTTGAACACCATTCTTCCGAAAGATAATCCCTCATTTGGTGTTTTGATGATGGTGTTGGAGAGCACTGTCTAACACCTCAGTTCAAAATCTCACATAGGTGCTCAACTGGGTTGAGATCTTGCAACTGCGAAGGCCATAACGTATGATTCACATCATTTTCATACTCATCAAACCATTCAGTGACCTCTCATGCCCTATGGATGGGGACATTATCATCCTGGAAGACACCACCCCCATCAGGATAGAAATGTTTCATATAGGATAAAGGGGATCACTCAGAACAACTTTGTATTGATTTGCAGTGACCCTTCCTTGTAAGGGGACAAGTGGACCCAAACGATGCTGGCAAAACCACCGCAGTATAACAGCCTCACTGTGGGGGTCAAGCAGTCAGAGCTGTACTGTTTTTGGTTTTTGTTTTTGTTTTTTTTGTTTTTATTTGTCACCTATCTGTAGTTCCACTTGATAAAAATTCAGGGACAGACTCAAATGCTCAACAGAGTAAGCTTGCCTGTTCCTGTCAGCACTTTGACAATATTTTTCTCATGTGTTACTTCCACCTATAGTATAGACAGATAATAAATCTCAGTGAGCTCTACCACCATTTGAACATCTGTGCCTTTAACTCTTATAGCTCAGGGAAAATAAGCTGCAAGGAAGTCCATAAATAGATAAATACATCAAACTTTAAATCTAACTGTCAGTCAGTCTTATGACAGTTAGGCTTTGCTGCTATAGTAATAATATGCAATGTTTGAAGTATTTTGGGCAATCCAACACGGTAATATGTGAAAGACTCTTGCAAGAATTCTGGTGATATAATATGAATGAGCCAACACTAATGCATATTTAGTTCGGCTAACCACAAACACACATATGGTACAAGTAAGACATCATTAGTACACCCACACACTCGTACACAAACAATATATGCCTAAACCCACACTAGTACATGTGAAAAAACAAATGTATTAGACTAATAAGCATTCAAGTAGACTAAGCGATATGTGGTGTGATTGTGATCACAAGTAGAAAATAAAGTATTTCTAGGCCCAGGAAGCACCTTGGAAAAGGACACAACACGCTGATAAAACTGAAATTCTCTGTCTGTGTCCTGTTTATAGGATTATGCACTCCATTTCAGGCGGCAATGTGCCATGCTTATCAAATTTGATATGAGCTGTTATTTGAAATGAAATGTATCAAATTCCCACTGGGATAGAAGCTGCTGCCTGTTAAACTCATGGCTCTAACCTAACACCATCAAAATAGCAATACTGATTATAATTGCGTTGTTTTCCCCTTCTATGTTAGGTAAAGACGAAATCGTAATAATGACAGGTGAGGTAGATGCTACCAAGCTGTTGATCAGCATCTGCCCTCTGACACCAGTGCTTCAAAACTCAAAAACTTTTTTGTCTTCATGGATAAAAACCCCAGGGGAAAGCAGGAAGGAGCAGGGTCACTCTTTAAGAGTCATTTCAACACGGGGGAGATGGATACAAGCTTCTTTCTGAAAGCTAATACTGACTAAATCCCTTTGCCATTTATATCTTTCCTTCTACCTCCCTCTTATCCACACTATAACTCCCCTCTTACTCTGACAATAAGCCACTTTCATGTGGGAGGTCTGACTCAGCCAAAAGCCGGAAAAGACAAGAGATTGAAACAAGAAACAAAGAATGAAAAGAACGAGAAAAAACATTTTATCTCTGAGCTAAGCAGTTTCTGCATTTAGTATTTTTGTACCTGCCTATCCCAAGCCCTCACTGGTAGTCATTGTGAGACTGCTTAGTGACATGAGACATCAAATCTGTGGTGGTGTAACTGGATTCAAATCCTTAGTGATTTCTCGTTACACTTTGCTTTCACTAAGGGACAGGATTTCATTTTATCTGTTAATTTCAGTTAAGCCCTTTAAATGGACCTTTGCTGAACTGGCATTGTGAAATAAGAGTACCGAACAACACAGTTCAAATCCAAGCATTATAGGTTAATTGCCACAAACACTCAACTCATAGAGGAAGAAATAGTTATCGAACAGCCAAATGTTGTTTATTCTAACAAGCAAATACCACACTAAAATATGTAATTAATGTGTCAGTGGTGATGTCATGACTCATCAACTTCCCATGTACCCAAGTTTACATTATCAAAGTAATGAGTTAAAGCGTTAAGAGCAAACTGGGCGTGCTGTCGGTTGACATACCACAACTGGTAATGAGTTTGTTGTAGTGAGTCAAACATTCAGATTTGTTTGTTTTAAGTACCCTTGTTTGGTCCATATGACTATGTGACCAGGGTTAGCTTTTCTGTATGAGCACAGGTGTAACTCATACCATTAACATCGGCACTGGCCCACTCCAATGAACCAGTAAGTCCATGTTAACGAGGAACAATAGTATAAGATACATCTCTGTTTGAAAAGTCAAAATGTCTGCAATGAGAAAGGTCTAGAGATAGGTTATATACAGGACCTTGTACAAGGAAAGTTCATATTGTTTTATTCATATTACTTGATTGCAATTTGGTGGGGAGATTAACAGTGGAAGTGATTATTCAAGGTCACAATGATGTATGACAACCATCTCTGCTATAAAATGACATTGCTGAAATTAAATGAGATGACTGAAAACTTGTCATTTTTTTGAAGGGGACTCACTTTTCAGAAATCATACCTTAATGGATATCAATTAGGCGTATGAAGGAATCAGAAGTCCAGTGATTGAACAATATTGGCTAAGTGAAAGCTGGCATTGTCTGGCTGTCTTGATTCATTGCCAATAAATCAATCAACATTCAAAAAGCTTTTGAAACTATAACATCCCGAAAGATGTAACAAAGGCCCATAGACGGAATTAGATCGCTATCGTTTTCCATATAATAGGGCTAGCCAGAGATACTCAATTAAAAATTCTCTGAGTTGTAATATATGTACCGTTTTATTGAAAGAATTGTCATCATTCTTTTCTTTTGTTCCCAGTCAGACTGATCAACTTCCACACCAACGTATGACATAGGTCATACGATGTAAATCAGACAAGTCGTTAAATTGAATCAGTCCTGGATCAATGATAGTAAAAAAAGAAAGAATAAGAGTTTAAGATCTGTTGAAAATTGAAATGTGATCCTGACTTTGGACCTTAGGGAATTCTAGCTTTGTGTCAGTATGTTTTCGGGGTCAGAGGATTGAAGATTGGAAGTTTGGCCTGATGGTGTTGTAGAGCAAAGGTCCTATGGGTCATGGCTAATCAATACGGTTTGTCCTTTGGGTAATATGAATGTGTAAGTGGATTTTAATGCAGCGGTTACTTTTTACAGATTGTGGAGACTTTGCGAGACTGTGTCGGCCCCAAAAATTAGACTTGCAATGTTGTGACAGAGAAGAGGTCATAAGGTCGTCTAAATCAATGAAATCTTCTGCCTTGGGATGATGAATGTGCACACCAAATGTCATGCCAAACCAGACATAAAAATAAAATCAATTGTACACATTCTTTTATAACTACTGAACTGCAACCTTTCGTTTTCTCTGTATTTAGCACTGTTGCAGGACTGTCTTGTATAAACATAACCACGAGAGCTGAGTTTGCAAGACAAAGGTCCTATATAGAATTTTCCATATTTTTCAAAATCATGTCTGTAGTACATTTATAAATGTCATAATCAAGTAGCCCGATATACAAGACCAAGAATCGTTCCCTCTTCCAAGTCATGCATTATGTTGATACTATGGTAACATATTAAAGAAATATTGACCAGTGATAAAAAAAAAAAAAATTATGAAAAAAAAAGAACACATTGTGTCCGTCATGAGTGTATATTTGAAGTGTGAGGAATTGGAGGTGTGGTGTGAGTGAATGTGCTCAGTCAATTGCCGTCAGCGCCCGAGAGCTGCTTACCCGGTATGGTGGCTTGTTACGGACAATTGATTGCCACATCTTCTTTTCAAGTTTCTGTTACTGCTGCACAATATGAGGAAAATATGTGATAACATTGTTCAATATGACCTGCGATAAACAAATATTGAAGTGTGCATTTGAGTGATACAGTGCATGTGTCTCTCTGCTGTAATAGGTTCACATAGATCCAAAACATTGAAGCCCATGCCCACTGAATAAAGAAATGAAATCAGTTATTTGAAATGTACTTTTATTGAACAGATTGCTCATAAAATACCCAACAAATTACACAGAAGATTAATCTAAATAAGACCCCTGCTCCCTTTAAAATAATTTCTTCTAAAATCAACAAAAACATCTCTTACTGTACAGTGTTGAAATAAAACAACTTAAATAAACATATAAACATAAATTAAACACAGTGATTCAAAATAACTGTAATATTTCCCATTACAAACATCAAGGCCCAACAAGGTGCAGAGATCTGTAGTATGGGGAGAAAATTGAAATGTCCCAAAATATCTGACCCTAGTACACATGACAGCTGGAATTAGTGCCTAAGCTAGTATTCAATGGACTACTCTAAATTGTGTTTTGTAGTGTTCGGAATGCCCCGCAATGTCAAGGGCTTTCAAATGCACACGAGACACAGCAGAAGAGGTGAGCAGCACTGAGGATAATATGTGCCTGATGAAGTTGAGAAAAATATGATAAATGAAAAATCTGCTTTTTCTTTAAATGCAAGCATGGGTCACTGTCACAACAATAAAAATATTTAGTGGGCTGCAAAATAATGATTTAAAAAAAGTAACCTTGCTTCTAAATTGCACCTCTTTTACTGGAAGTTGAATCTCCTGTCAACTCAATTTGAAAGGTTTATTTTCAGGTCCATTTATCTATATTAATATTAGTGTACTTTAGTTTATGTTTTCATACTTTGATTAAGTATTATGTTCATATTTGAATCCTGCCATGTTCCTCTGGTCCACAACCACACCGTTGTTACACTATTGTATTCGAGTCTGGACCAAAGTGGTGGACCGAACCATCATCACTGGCATCCCTAGGCATTATGGCAACATTGATATTAGTATTCACTGCAGGTTTCGGGGGAGTCTGTTGTTGCGAGGTGAGGTAGGGACAATACATCAGTCAAAAAAACTGTTTGAACCATGGACAGTTTTGGGAGGGGAGAGAGTCGGAGATATTTAATTAGGCTGTAGCCACCTCTAATTCTTACAAAGTTAAACAATAAATAAACAAATAGGGAATTTAGGAAATGTTCTGTTTTTTTCCTGTCATAGCCTGAGAGGGTGGACTTTTTTTAAAAATAAATCAAACAGCCTCTGAAATCTTATACAAGAGAAACCTACCTCATGAAAGTGTGTGATTGGGAATGGCAATTAACTCTGATAGACAGAGGGGATACTCAGATTTAATGTGCGGAGGAAATGATGAGAGAGTCTGCTGAGCTGAATGCACAGTCAGGAGGTTCACTACAGTAGCCAAACTGCCCTCACGTTGATCTGACACTGAATCCAGGCACAATAATTATGTATAGACACACAAAACACAAGCCTATGAGCCATGATCCATAAAAATACCCTGAACATGTCCATCAATCATGTTACACGGATAACTGACAGATGATAGTCACCCTGACTGAGTTGTGCACACATTTAAATTGACCGATGACAGGACATTAGATTTTATGTATATCTTATATCATTCATTGCAAAATACTCTTTATAATGTCAGGTCAGCCCTTAATACAGTTAGGCCTCTGAATCCTTGATGCATAAAATATAAAATGCATTACCTTTCCACAACTTTTACACAGTGGTAGAACTAAATGTTAAGTTACTTTTGAGGTAATCATAAAGAACACTTACGGCCCCATGCATTTGACATGTATTTAGTCAGAGTTACTGTAAAATAGGTGACTTGTAAATTTAATGTGTACTTTTTCTGTCATTTACACACTAAACTCGTGGCAGAAAGTCACAGAGCTGTGGAAGCCTGACATGATGATAAATAATGTGTTGCTGTTTGTGAAAATGCTTTTAATTGCTGAGGAAGTGATGGTGTACGTGTGACAGGGTGGGGGAAAAATGAGCATCTTGTCAAGATTCTCTGCCTATTGACTGATGGGCAACCAGGATTTTTGACAGCCAATTGAATATAGAGTTGATAAAGACACAATAAATGAATGTAATCATGGACTACAGCACTGCAATAAACACTACCTCTGTGCATGTTTGCTTTATTCAGTGTGTCAGAGAGTTGTCTAAATGTGGAGGGAAGAAGATTTAACTAATTTCAGTATGGTATTTCATCAGGTAACCATCACAGCCTTTTGGTTTGATTTCTTCTGTTTATTCACAATAGTGTACCATGTTCATAAAAAGCAAACGTGTCAGGGTCCTAATTACAACATCTGATAATATATGACTTGGCGATTGTATCTTCTTTAAATTGGATATCAGTGTAACCTTTTTGTACTCGCAAAACATGTTTTGAGGGAACTATAAGGAATTCTAGATTATGTTGCAAGATCATATCAGACAGAATTTTCATACTGAACATTAAGTTAGCCACTCTTTCTGTCTCCCTAAGTTAGACAATTAAATCCAGCTAGCTAAGGACATGTCATGATTATTGTTAAAGATGTAAAGTCTTAGGCCACAAGCTGTTATTGACATATTATCAGCTTACAAAATTGTTATGGCAAATGTGGCAGCAAACAATATAGCACAATGCATATAGCGGACATAAAGTAACTGTACCATTCATTCATCTGCAGCATATCCATTTATCTGGCCACCTTAACTGCTAATTTTTCCACATGCTAGCATGTTAGCACATACTAGCCACTATCTTTGTCTGTTGTTCAGGAAACATAGGTAACATATACATTGGGTCTATCTGAAGTTTATTGCCCAAAACAACTGCCTGCTAGTGCTCGAAACAGGGTTAATGAGAGCCAGGAGAGTCCACCAAAATTATTAAAGTTGAAGGCTGTAAAACCAAAACAACGAGCTGAAAGATGACTACCGTCTCAGAAGAGCAGAGTCGGATTGCTGACTGACTGCTGATGGAACTGTTGGGTGACAACTACCTGTAGGTTTGTCAATATGATCCCTTTGACATTACACATTATCATTTGGTCCATTGTTACTATAAAAATATGAATTGGTGCAGCTTTAATAGTTATAGCAAAACCTAACATAATAAAGTTAAAGTTTCTGAATTGACTAATTTCAAGTTACAATTCATGACAGGGTGTACTATTTTTCTGTTCTGTTAGAGCAGTTTCTGATTGTGTTCTCATATTTAACTGCAGTCTACACTTCTGTAATCGTAATGAGTGTCTCTCTACTCCATGCAATTTACCAATAATAGAAAATATTATGTGTGCTGGTCTTTGTATTGGCGAAAGATGAGCTACATAACATCCTAGAATCACAGCAACAGTAATGGCACAACTCGTTTAGCTTTCCAATGATCTTATTACAAAGTGAACTGTGTGGAAATCCACCCGAGCAATAATAACTCTGAAACCAGAGAAGTAGGACGTGTTTCATCCTCCGTGGCTGTTAGAATTTCTGTAGGTTTGATCTCCTTTCCCCCGAATGTACCTACAGCTTTAAATAACATGAAAACCAGTAGTAGCACTGTTAAGAAAACTTATATCTTAAACTTTATGAACAAATGTGCACATTTTGCATGTTGTGCAAAGACCAATAGCAGCAAGCAGGAACTGTTCTGAAACTCTGAAATATGGGTTGAGGACGTCTGCTTTTTAGCACAAAGCTCTTTTTTTTTGTTCCTTTGTGGTGTTTCTGTATATGTGCTGGTGTATTTTTTGCTGCAGTGATTTTTCAGTCGTGCGGGGGTTTAAACACAGCAAAGGTCACACCCAAATCTCAAGGAACACACAGATATACTGTAGATGTATTCCTGATTATTTATAGAACTCATACTGTTATGATGTTGAGATATATGTGACACTTTTACAAACATGCAAACACACACAACAATACAATACACATTTGTATCTTAGCAGAATCAGCCAAATCAAATCTTATTAACATCAGTAATTTTTAATGAAGAATGTGATGGATAATAGCAACTATGACAATATATGTGCAGCTAAACCTAGCACAAAGCTTTAGAAACAATGCTTCAGAAAGTAAAAAAGAAAAGAAGAAAAAAAGTAAACCTACATGCACACCAAGAGTCAGGAAATGCACAATGAGTTCTTTTTCACACAAAACCTTTGCCTACATGACAGTAGGAGTGTGTGTGTGTATCGAGCATCACTCCTACACACCCTCACTGCAGACATCCGGCAGAAAACAGAGATTTATCGATCCAGATTTTAATTTCAGTACATTTAATTATACGCTCTTTTTGTTGTTGTTGTTGTTTGTGTTGAAATGATTATGCCCCTATTCATTAGGACACCAATCTTTAGAGGATGGCATCCGATATCTGATTTGAATTATTCAAAGATGTCTGTTAGAGCTGACTCTAGTTTGTCTGAGTCATCATATGAATGAGAATTAAAAACTCAAAAGCAACTTTTGTCATGTTAAAAACAAAAGGCAAATATCGACATGGACACCCACACACACAAAGCCAAGCGTTCATGCCCAGCCTTTGCAGCTGCACCATGTACACTGACTCGTGACGGTATGGGCTGCTGGACTTGAATAAGTCCAGTTTTGTGTCTTCATTCCAAGTAAACTGACTCTACAATGAAGCTTTATGTGATATCCCTTGTTATGTATGTAGGAGATTTAAAATAATGATGTTTGCCGAAAATGTGAATGTTCCCTTGTTTGTGCTTCAGTGGGTGAAAGAAATGTAGGTGTTGCTTGGTGAACTTTCTTGTATCTGATGTAATGTTCGATGTAGGCAGGCACGTTGTGTCCACTGACTGTGGGTTTAATACAGTCGCATTAAGCAACACTTGAAACAGGTTTATTAATGCAAAGTTCTGTAGATTAGCGCCTGCACACTGAATCCAAAGCCCAAACTTTCATTTTAACTCAAACGAATAATGTTTTGATCCAAGCCTGATCTTTGACAGGCCAATTTCTTCTTCCGCTCTGGCCTGACAAAGATTCAGCCCTGTTAGAGTCTGTGAGTTACGACTCTTGTCTGTCTGGAAATAAAGGCGGATGTAGTGTGACGACGTTATCAGCACCACAAAAGCTTTTACGGAGGAGGCTACGGTGGATGGATGGGTCAAGATCAGCTGTGGAAAGATAAGACCAGTTTGTTTCTGGTTTCCTACTGACAGCCTTCTATTCACCATGACTACAACAGTCATGCTCTTTCTCAAACCTTTAATCAAGTAGTTCTTCTTCCAATCATAATCTCTTGACCGCTGTCTATCTTTAACCAAGTGTGCCTAAGCCTAAGCAAATCGTAGGACTCATTTAAAAAAAATTGTAACTACATCTTTCAGTGAATAGGGGCGTTGGATCCGAAAATTCTCATATGTATCATTTTGGAAGGCAGGTCCAAATGGCATATTTTGTTGTCTAATTTGAAGGTGAGCACATGGTCGTGGTTCCCTTTGGTCAACATGCCCCATATTCTCATGTGGTCTCCGTAGACTAAACCTGTGTCAAACCAGACTCCTGATTGGGGATTTAAAGCTGAAGTGTATAGTATACAAGAGAAACACAGTGATTACCCTACAGTACCAGTCAAACATTTAGACACACTTTCTCATTGAAGTGAATGGGACAAGCTGTCTAAATGTTTCAATGGTATTGTATATGATAGATTTGTATCTAATATTGCTAATGTTCTCATTTTCATATTTTAGTCCTAGCACCTACATCCTTTACTAAACCAAGTTAAACCAAGCTAAACCAAGTGCCCATCCTCACATTTCCCCACAAACAGCTGAAGAAGAGTGTTTAGTTGTCTAAGCACTTTAAGCACTGCTGCATAATGTAAGTGTCAGCACTGTGGAGATGATAATTCCTAGGCTTGCTAGCATGGATAAACAGGGAAAATGGCTTCGACATTATTGGATTCACTTTGCACAACAACTGTCCCCATAAGCCTTAATTTTCCTGAACAGCTTTATATTTGGCAGGAGTTTCTTACAACAGCGTGGTGAGTAGCTGTACAGAGGTTTTATAGTGCCGTGCATCACTTTATGGTGTTCAATTATGACTGTGTCTCAGGTGCTTAACTCTCTGCATTTAGTAAATCCATTGTTGGTAGCTGGAAATTTAGCATTAACACGTCACACACACACAATTATACATATTACCATAGACCTCAAATGTTGGTGTTTACAAGGAAATAGACATTTAAATGAGCCTGTTGTTACACAAATGACTTGGCTCAACAACTATGTTTGTTAGATTACCCCCCCTTTTCTGCACATTTTATCCATTAATATTTTATACTGTTTACTTGTCGCATACGTACATTCAATTACAAAAATAACCAAAAAGAACAGGATATTTTCAGCCTGTGGTATGAAGATTTTTCTTCTTTTTCCTCTGTTAAAAAGAAACACTTCTGTGTTTGTGTGAAACAAACACATTCTAATTTAACTTTTTACATACAGCATATTGTAGTTAAAGCCCCAGTATGCATCTTTTGGGGTTGATTGATGTATATTGTGTCTTTCACAGTACCCAGTAAGACACAAGTGCCTATGAGTTATCCTATTTTGGTATCTAGCTTGGTATTCGCTTTGATACTGAATGTGTATGCCAGAGAAAATGCTGATGCAACATGCTGCTATACACATATTTACCAAGATAAAAATAGAAGTCATCAAAGATTTAACAAACAAATATTCAAATATATTTTTCAGTTTTTATATTATAGATAATATTAAATGTATTTTATCCATGACCTTTACCATCCTCACAGTGGATAATAAATCTACTGTATTATTAATTATTTTATTCTATTGATGTTTAATGGATTTTTAAACCTGCAATGATAGACTCTTTGGCCACTTGGGGGCAGCAGAGACAGGCTGCAAACACAAAACTGACAAAATATCACTTTTTAAGTTGATATGGTGAACTTGTTAGCAAAACGTTGCCTCTCGGTATGTGGAAATCCAGCACATACAGAGCAACATTCATTTGGAGTCGTGTTTCTGGAATCTAAGTTCAATAGCTGACTCCCTTTTAGTTCTGTTTCTCATCTTCACAAACTCCTGAAGGAAATATCTGGCCCTCTAGCAGCTAAATGCTCCACTATAACTGTCAGCAAGTATCTAGCTGTGTCAGAGCTGTTTGATGCTGGGCAAAACTGATTATAGCAGCTTGCTATTGCAGTTGTAAATCAGCGGAGTGTCCAATTTGTGTAAAACACTTTATTGCTTTTTACAGTTTTTTCTGTTTATAATCCGAATTTTACTGATGATGTTTGTATCAATGTGAGCGTGCGTGGGTGCTGAAGATTTAGTAAAACGCTACCTCTTATATTGAAGAGGCATTTGACTATAAATGTAATTTTTATATTCCTAAAAGGATGCTTCACTTAAAATGAATGGTTTAGTGTTATCTCTGTCTTGAGGACACTTAGTGTAGAATTTGTGTGCAATCTTTTTCGGCATGAAATAAGAAACAAATTCTGTAATGGCCTGGAATATAAATGGGAGACTGATAATAATAGTACATGGGTATTTTTAATGCTGTTGATGGGGTACATGTATTTTATTAGCATAAACGTCTGATTTCACACAGTCAGCTACTTATTGTATTTTAGGAAGCTCAGCCATGTCTGATCGTATCTTTTTCTTTCTACTACAACTTTTAAGAAGAGTTCCTAACACTGACAAGAAAATGATGGAACTTAATAATCACAAGAATAACATAAATTATGTATTGGGGATTTTTTTGATTTGGAGTTGAGTTCAGCTTTTGCAAAAAGGAAACCGCTGTATTCATGCAGTTCAGGGATGTTTGCTGACACTTTCATGATTTTCTGTCTTTTTCTGCAATAAAACTACAGCAGGCTCTAACTTGCCTTCATTTACATGTTTTTGAAATGCTTTTCCATTCCACCAGAGGAAGTGCAAAGCTGTTTATACTTTAATCATGAAGAGTGTGTTATTCATAAGATAAAAAGGGAACTGATCCTCAGCTGAGTAGTATTCTATTAATCTGTAGGCATCTGCATCTCCAGTATTGGTGTAGTTAGTTCATGTTAGTGCAGAGACTGATATGTTGTAGTTCCTGTGCATTTAATGTAGTTGAAACAGCAGCAGTATATTGCATGGCACTTATGGCGTCGCTTTGAAGCCACCTGGTTTTATGCAAGTGGTAATCGCAGGCAGCTTTGGTCAATGCTCTACCTGGAGAAATCCATTTGCATTGGGGGTGCATGGAAAGCAGTGCCAGGCAGAGATAACGCAGCATCTTTTCAAACGCAGCCAGCGATTATTTTTCACCGGAGTGCTCAAGAGTTCAAGGTGTTTCTCAGACAGGAAACAAGTGCAAAAAATGTGCAGCAAGTCTGTGTTGGCATGGGCTCATTAGTATAGCACTGGGTGAGTGATTGGATGATTACTTGTTATTGTTTGATTCTAATTAGGATTATTAAAGTGATTAATTGGCTATAGAATGACTGAGAGGTTAAATTCTGGCTGGCTCCAGATGGAGATTTGGTTGCAGCTGCTGCAGCGTTCAAAGGTCATTAGAACATCAAAGATTTTTTTCTGTTTTTTGATCAGTTTTGGTCAAACGATTTGGCAACTGAAGATTAATCTTTCATAGTTGGGTTTGATTTTGTGAGGCCGTTTTAAACTGATGTTTCAAAGCATTTTATGCTCAAAATACTGACAAAGGAACAGTATGAATGTGGCAGATGCAGAGGGATAAAAACAGGGAGCTTCAACGTTGATCTGCTTGAATCATAGACTTCCACCAAGAAAACAGACCATGCACACTCGAAGAGAATGATAAATAAATTACCCCTTTCTGCATCTGCAAATGTCTCATGTCTTGACATTTTACCTGGAGTGTTTGGCATTTTTAAGTCAATCAACTCAACATTTCAACTTGCATTTCCTTCACTAAAATAACGACAGTTGTGGCGCACAGTTCTTCTACCAGTTGCATTTTCAACAAGCATTGACTCTTTTGAGAAGGAGGCAGTGGATTTGTCATAAATATTGCAGTCACATGCGCACAGACGGAATGTAATATAACATAGGTCTCCTTGCCAGCCTCAGGCGAGAAATACTGGAGGTAGAGAGGCTTTGGTTTGCAGCATGTTATCTAGTGTTTGCTGCTAGGTGGAGCCCGAGTATACGGCGAGAGCGGCAATCCACATCCGAGTTTTTCCTCTCACCTTTCACTGGCTTTCCAAACCCTCTGTCTCCATACAGAATTACTCCCAGCCAGTGCGTACAATTGGTTTGTCATAGGCGCAGAGAGCTCAGTTTCTGGACCAAAACAACTTAGATTCTTCTCCCCCTGCGGAGCTTTTCTCACCAGATCCCCCCTCTCTTCCTCTCCTTTCCAAATTCTTCTGGATATTTTTTTTTACTCTTGTTTGCGTGCATGCGTGAGTGGTGAGGGCTGTTAGCGTTTCGCTTTTTTCAGTTGTATGGGACGTGATGTAGCCCCCGCACAGAAGGACGCCTTGTGCCATAAAGGGATGTAAGGGACAGTACCGTGGATACAGCGCTGTGGAAGCTGCTCTTTCCTCCCCCCCCCGTGACAACACCGGGATCCGGATTGTGGACGCACCGTAGATGAAGATTGAGGTGATTTTACGCGGATATTGAACGAAGCGAGCGACAGGAGGCAACTATTTGGATTCGTTGTTCTCTGTCCTCGACCCCTTTCATCAAGTCCATTCCTCACATCCACACATACACACACACACACACATACACATACACACACATATACACAGTGCGTAAGGACGGTACCCAAACGGCTGAGAGACACTTGTGAGAGAAATGATCGTTTATACTTTGAATGGAAGGACGTGAGCTATACCTCCTTTTCACCAGTCATTTCTAAATACGCGGTAAGTGTGACGTTCCTCAGCAAAATACATTGTCTGCCCTGTTTGTGCGCATATCCAAAATGATCTGCAGATTCAGCTCAGGGGCGATAATAATGCCCATGAAAGAGTCCCTGCAGCAATGTTGATGTGCTCTGTAATGTCAGTCTTGGCATGCACTCCACTCTTAATTACTTTAACCGGGCTTATTGATGCGTTCAGGTGTAATCAGCGTCGATCCACGCGCAACATATTGATAACCAATATGAAAATTGCAATTTCCTTTTTGGACTAATTAATCCGCTCTGTTAGAGGGATGGATTCATATGATCCCATGAATTGTTGAGGAGAGAAAGGTGTTTTTTTTAAGGACTCACATGGAGCTTTAAATAATGTGCACTGCTCTGATGGAAGTTGCATACATATTGGATGAATGAAGTTTTTTTGCATTGTGAAGTCATGAAGTGTTTTCCCAACCCTGCAAGTTAAATTTAAATCAATTATAAATATATAGCTCTTATTTCTGTGTGTGTAGCTGACCACAAAGGCTAAATTGTGTGTCTTGGATCAAGAATACAGGCCTGTGTATACTGTTGCAGGATGTTGTTCAAAATGTACTGGAGTGTGTGAGGATGGATGCTGTGGTGCAACTGCATTTTTCACAATAGGTAGACTGTGTGCAGTATACAGTATGCAAGTTATTGGTATCTATGTAGACTTTTCACATATATTTAGTTGACTCATTTGCATTTTTCCAAATTGTCACTACTGCGTTTTCTGCAAAATATCAACTGCAGCAAAATTAATAAAACAATAAAAGAAGGAATGGTGAAAAGGCTGCATATGTCTTGTACGGTTGCCTACTGTATGCTGAGAAAGACAGGCTTCCTGTGTGTGAGAGAGAATAAGTGCAGGGTTGTGGGGCCACTGTACCGAATGCTTTGATGTGAGGACAGCACACTGTCTTTCAACATCAAAATCAAAGTGGAAAAGGTAACTAAACCCATCACTCTCAATTGGATCTGTACTTTTCCCATCGCTGCACAAACATGCCCTTCATTTCCAATTTCATTGTTCGGAATCCGGTTGGATTCACTGTGCTTGAATTTGATCTTGAATAATTAAAACAGGTGTGGATTTTTTTATAGGGCGATGAGTAGTTCTCTCCCCTTTCTGCAGTGGATCATTTTGTTTGTTAGAGGTGAGGCTATCATTCGGAGGTGGTTTTTAGCCACTTGTGATTCATCTGTGATTCAGGCGTGTGTGTGACTGTCTTCCATGTTGTATTGTTGTTGTTTTTTTTTTCTTTTTCTCTCCACCATTTCAGAATATCATTAACATAATTGTTGGTTGTATTGTATTTGACAATTACATTCATTATGTCCAGGACTGCAGTACCATCTGTCATATAATCTGCATTTGTGGAAGTGCCCTCAAGCAGATGACACACACGCACATATACACACACACATTCAACACACACACACGCACTTTCCGCTACGAACTGTAAAATCCTTGACTTCCTCCTCCAGGGAAACTCAAGGGGACATTTGACGCTTTCTGACTAAAACGGTTACAGTATGTCAACCTGCACTTTGTTTTTTAGCTTGTCTCTTCCATTTTGATTCAGCTAAATGCCGCTCCTCGTGGAATATAATTGAGGTTATATTTTAATATAACAGCAGTTGAACTGAGCATCTAGTGTGATACCTGATGGGACAGCGCTGTATGAAAATAAAACAATTGTTCTGAAGCTGCTGTCAGGGTATTGTAGGAAGATAGAGTTGTGAACATGAGTCACTGCACTGCTCATTGATGGAAATGGTCATCAAAGTGAGATGGTGTTAAGTGGAAGGAATAAACATGGAAATACGCCACAGGCACGGGATCCAGTGTTTTGTAGTTCCGCATCTGAATCAGAATGTATTAGTTTGACAAAGTATAGTTCTAATTTTTAATTTTGAAGACACTAGTTTCACTGTTTTTGAATGTCACTGACTTTAGTATTATTATTATTATTATTATTGTATATATGCCTTTTGGTGAGAGCAAATCTAATTTAATACAGGGATTTGATAGGAAGAATGCAATTCGAGTACAGGTAATATTTCCCTGGTATTCTGTTTACAGATAAAAGAACTACCACTTCAATGATAGCCCCTCTGTCACATCCAAACCAGAGCTACCAATTGAGAAAGGGCCTACAGTGATAATATAACAAGCGATTGTTGTAAATTACCCAGCAGTACCTCAAATGTGAGTGAGTCACAGAGAGAAATTCTTTTATGGCTTAACTCGCCAATTGATTTTTGTGTGTTTTAGTATTTTCACCACTTTTTTTTTTTTTTTGCTGGTTTAGTCTGTTAAATGTCTCCGAAATATGTGCTTTTCAGCTCTTTAAAATTAAATTTTAATCTCTTTTTCTTCCCAAGAGAGGTTTAGAAACCATAACCTTAAAACACTTAACTGGATTCATTAGAGGCCTCATGAAAGAGTTATTCAGGCCTTCCTTTTTAGTCTGTGAGTGTTCTCCTTCCCATGTTGTTTTATAGTGTGAGTCTAACACTTGTTCTAGCACATATTTCTTCCTGTTGTCTTGTATTACACAAATATGGGCTAATATGTTACCCTCGCTGGGGCAGGCATGTTTCTTCATCTTTGGGTCATGTGTATTGTTCCTCAGATATAATCCCACTCTCTGTGATGTTCCCTCCTCAGTCCCGATGATGTAGTGCTTTTTTTTTTTTTTTTTTTCAGCTAGTGAATTTGCGTTTTTTCCCATCGCCAGTTCCATTTGTTTGATTTGATTTTTGCCTTTTTGGACATGATAGCAAGCCAGGAGGAATCCAATTTGTCGTTGCGGTATGAATATAGACATGGGCTCTCCAATTTTCTTCATTAGGTTAGCTTATGTGGGGCACAGCTTCATGGCTCATTATGTACAGTGAGGGCTTTTACTGCTGCATCAATTTGGATAACCATTCTTCAAAGTGTAGCGTTTGAAAAAGTCATCTAGCAGTCACATGTGAACGTTTCCTGTGTATCGTCAGCATCGTTTTTTTGCTGTGTAACTCATATCCAAAGAAGCTGTAATGGACACTGGATTTCCTTTGGCAAGTTACATTTTTATTATTCTTTTTTTATCACTATAATAATCATTACCACAAGTATGGGCCTGCCCAATATAAAAGTGCAACATTATGGATTTGTAAAATTAATGTAATTCTTTCTTTGAAGCAACCTTGATGCTGTTCACACCACGCCTTTTGTAGTCTAAGAAAGTTAAAGCCAGCTCTTCCTATTAAGAAAAGGACCCAGGTGTGAAATGCAGTATATCACTTGAATAAATAGCTTTCTATGTCTTTAAATGTTTTTTTTCTGGCATGCTACTGCACAGATGTGTACAATGTTCAATGTCAAGTGCAGTTTTTCCTCAGATGATGTTAGATTTATATTTTCTGTCTGAATGTACCAGTCATCTCTCTTGGGGTCAACTGTTTTTTTAATGGTCTTCCCACCAAACACCCACATTAGCACTTGTGAGAGAAATTATTAATTGTTGTTTTTATTTCTCAGAGTCAGGAAAAAACAGCTAAGTAGAGGCTGTCATGACAAAACCTGTAGCAGAATTACAGTAGCAAGTGGGTTTTAATTCCAGTAAACTTGATGGTCTCCATGACAACCACTTAGTGTAGCCTCTTTCACTCATGGAATCTGCAGCATTGCTGGGTTTAATTTGCAGGGTAAAAGTACGGTTACATGACATCCTTTCTTTCATTCGTTTCAATTGAAATCCATACGATTGCACATTCCAAGTATGTGTTTCCTTCAGAGCTGGAATGATGATTAATCAATTAGTCAATCAACAGAAAATTAATCTGCAACCTTTTTGAAAATCAGTTACGCATGTGAATATTTGCTGGTTTTCTTACTATTTTATGATGGTAAATGGAATATATTTTTTATACTGTTGATTGGAGACATTTTAAGATATCAGTGTGCAATATGGAAAATTGATAGACATTTGTTCTCCATTTTTTTGGACATTTTGTTAACTTTTATTCAAAAGTTGAAGAAAAATTCAGCAGGTTAATTGCAAATGAAAATAATTTTTAGTTGTAGTACTAGTTTCCTGTGTGGGTGTGATGTTGTGGAAGGATTTGGCAGACTTGCAGGTCACAGTTCACCCTTGATTAACTTTGATTGATGTACTGTGTTTGAAAATGGTGTAGTTGTTATTCAAGTGATGTGCCATCCATTTTTTCTTTAAAATATCACACTACCAGACCCCCATTAGAACCATGACATCTATCCTTTTTTATAAGTTCGGTGGAGTTTCATTGGACAGAAGTGTAATGTGACTATACCTTGAGGCCAAGGTGGTGCGCATTCAAACTATGGGCTCCTTACACTGAAACCTTAATATTGAATCTCTTTTCATAGGACAAGATTTTATCTTAAAGATCAGACATATTTTTGACTTCTCTCGGGCAGAACTGAATGAGATCCTTGATGAGTTTGAAAATCAGAACAGCACAGAAGAGGCGCATCCTGCATTTACACACAGGCTGTCTGAGTGATGGATTGTATTACTTATTTTGCAGCTGAATGATTGTTTATCCCTGCGGCTGGATGCTGACATGTTAAGAATCACCGAAACATGTTCAGAGGAGGAATATGATGCCCATAGATAGGATGTTTTTTTCCCCCCTGTTGTTTTTAATAATGGATGACCCTGTAACCTGTGTAACCACAGTAGTAGGTTAGCCTTGGTGGCTATTTATATATATGTATACAATAGATAATTTTGGTCTTTTAAAATATTCAAACCTGTGGCAAAAAAGATAAGGCACTTACTGTATTGTATTCACTTTTCCAAGGTCCCAAAGACAGGAATTATCATGCTGTTAGGAGTGAGACAGGTTGGTCTGCAGGGGCCCTTTCTCTGGCAGGAATGTCACAAAAGAAAAGCAAAAGCTGAAAAAAAAAGAAAGCGTGGCTGAGGAAAGGTCCTCGAGGTCTCTGCCTTTCAACACTTTAGCTGTCCTGTCTCATAAAGAGTTTGGACACAAAGGTTTTGACACAGGACCTTTCTCCGTGGCTGGTTTACAACCAAAAGGCGGTTAGGATGAGAGAATGGGTGTGTGGCGTATCAATGAGTCTTTCTTTTTTAATTACTAACAGATTTGTGGAGTATTTTAGACCACTTGTCTGTGTTTTGAGGAAGGGGTGAGGTCATGAAATATTTGATTTGCTAACCCTCTGACTTGTAATCCCGGCAATGAATAGAAAAACAAATGTGGATTTAGGAAAATACATTGCATTGTTAAAAGGTGGCGAATGAGAACACTGGTTAACCATAAAATCAATTTCAGCCTACAATGCAATTTTCTACTGTTGCACTCACAGTACAATAAGCTTCAGCTGTGTTTAGAATTCCAATGTCACGTCACGTTAATTTATGCATTCAATTTTAATAAAGGCCTGCGAGGCTGGCGTGTCGTCAAGCTCAAGTGTATATGTTACCATGGCTGCTGACAGTGTGCTTGGAAAAATTCTTGTGTTTTAGACTGCAGTTTTAATTATCTGCAAGCCAGCCCTCTGCCCTTAATGCGACACTTAGTTAAGTTGTCCCTAAGGGGGTCAAACACTTAGCAGGAACATTTTAACACTCGACAACTTCTGCCGGCAGAGATACAAAAGCTTCGTGCCGGGGGGACGTGAGTGTAAAGCATTAACTAGCTTCTGCAGATTCAAATGCAGAGACTCATTCATTTTCATGAAAAGAGATGGAGATCTTTCTAGTACAGCAGCAATTCTTATAATGACGTTTCTTGCTAAGATAAGCTTGTAAAAGGCTTACAGTGCGCCGCTGCATTATGTCTGACCAGCGATGAGCACAGTGATCAACACGGTTGCCCCCTCCCTGATGAAATTAGCACAGACGTTTATGCCGATCATAACTTTAATCCGTGTTTGTTGCACGATATTGTTAACCCTCGCTCCTCTGAGGGAGAGCTAACCCAGGGAAAATGAATACCCAAGAGTGAAACGGATACTTTCTCTGCTGGAGTGCAGATACGGACCCAAAAATGTCAACTTAGCATTTAAAGCAATCCAAGCCACTCTTACGACACTATTGGTGGTGTTAAAAGGTATCCAAAAGCTATCAAACTGACATAGTCTGACGGAGCCGCAGTACATCAACCTCTTTACTATTCTGTAAAATCTGATCATTTGTGTATGTGCAGTTTACAGTATGACAGTTTTTTTTGCAACAATATTGATGGACTTTCTTTGTTCTAAGGTCGCCCCCCCCCCCACCCCCCACCCCCACACTGAACTTTAGACTAGTGAAGAGAATTCAAACAAAGATGCAATGCTTCTCTGAGACTGAAGCTCTAAAAGAAGTTAATTTATGGCCTGTTTGGGAGGCAGGTTTGGGCTTGAATACATAATAAGGTAGTGCACCTGCAGCCGCATACAAATGAATGGAAATGACGGTTAGTATTTACGCCTCCCTAAACCATTGGGACCTCCTGATCTGACCACTAATTGGCCAGCAAAGAAATGAAGATAGCTTTCTTGTTCACAGGCTGCTGTATCTGCAAATATCAGGTCCAGATTTGCGCATAGAAAGTTCACACCCTCAAGTCTTACACCAGCTGTCACAAAAGTGCACCTTCAACCTATAGTAAAGCACTGTGTAATGTTCTTAACTGAAAACATGCCATTTGGTCACTTTTATTCATGCTTTGTGCTGTTAAAGTAATCATATGATAAATTAAGCAAAGTATTGACACAGACTACCTTTCTGGATGCCTTTTAAACTGCTACTGTAGCTCCTCAGTATCTTCAAAACATGCCGGCGCACTGGAGAACATAAAGTGTAATAATGTTTCACTATTATGTTATGGATAATTCCATTAAAACATGTTTTCATTCTGCGAGAAATTGCGCCACACTCTAAGCCTTCCAGTTCAAAAGAGCTTGTAATGGAACACAAAGCATGAATGCCTTGCAGAAATGTTGATTACAATATCCTCCTGAATGTTTTTTAAATTAAAATACCATTCCTCCATTCATACTTGATAAGATTTAGAGGGTTTTTTGCAGGCGGATAATTAAAGCGTTTTGATACAGGTGGATAGCTCCACAATGGAGGATTTATGCTTGGATTATGTGAGGTCGTTTCCTATTTTCTTAATTAAGAGAAGGCATATTTGTCATGCAGTAAAAGAGACTGTATTCAATGCGTTGATCAGAATCTGATTCCACTTGTGACTTCAAAATGTATTGCAGCATTTCAGCATCTCCCTCTGTGCTTGTGACTTAGACCAAATTGATTTTCCTAATCGATAGCAAAGGATTGGATTTAGGTGTGTGGGAGTGGGGGGTGGGATCTGGCAGGGCTGACTGCCTCAGCCAGCGGGCTCCAATAGAGCAGTCCCTTGTTCGTTCCCGTCTTTATGAGCCTCCGCTCACGGGAACGGTGCATTTTAAATCTAGGCTCCGTGTACACCTGCTCTCCCGCTTCATCTCAGGCTGGTATAATGACAGCAGAAAACTGTGTATCCACCAGCAAATATAAACTTCCCTGCCAGCCCTTTGTCACCTCTGGAATGGAGAAGACTGAATTGATGCATCGCCCCAGTGGAGCAAAACCGTTTAAATGACAACACATTTTTGTCTCACCTTGAACTTAATTGACTGCCTGAAAGCTGGCGTTTGAAAAGTGCTGACAGAATGACTTCTCCTCATTGTTTGGAAACAGTAGCTATTGACAGAGCCTGTTCTGTTTTCTTTTCAGACTGCTGTCATAGCTGCATGCATGGGTATACCACATTCATAAGTGTGCATGTTATCTTATAAGGCTGTGCAGTATGGATGGTTCATGTTACACATATTTCTTACTCCTTATGGGTTTAATGTCTATATGCATTAGTATGTATCACATTTCTTCAGGGAGGAAAAATGGCAAATGTGCGCCTTCAAGGGTGAATTAAGATACATGGATCATTATTTAGTCATATTTCCTGGAGTTTGGCTTCGGAAATAGAAATATCTAATGTTACCACCATTTCAGCCCTTTACTTAGAAGAAGGAGCCGTTAACAAGGCAGCAGGTTGATGACCCAGGGGTCCACCAGTGTCTCTGTTAGTCTTGACAGCTTGAGGACTGGGTAGCAGTTACACTGTCACTAGAAAAGACCAGCCAGCCCCCTCCACCCCTCATCTGCCTGTGCATTGGTCTTGCCTGTGATGCTGAGCCGCGGCGGCGCAATGGTGACAACTATGGGATTTCTTAGAGGGGAGCCACAAGACTGTAATCAGTCATTATGTCAGAAGCGAGCCCCATGAGCCCCGCTCCAGCTCATTCAGCCAAATAATAAGCAGCAGATAACGGTGCTGGCGTGCAGGCAGGAACAGAGCCCCCGCGGGCGAGGAGGTAGAAAACGGGGGGCCTTTTCCTCTCGTCTGCCTACGCAGGGACATCACCTTGGTTCAAGGGCTGGACGTGCTTTTCATTCAGCGGACTGAAAGTTTCGGCTGTTGTTCAGAGCCCACCCTCCGGTTAATGGCAAGTACACCTTGAGGTGCTGATGTGTGGGATGGGTTGAAGTTTACTCAGAGAATACAAGGCTCACTAGCCACTGTTTAGGAAGAACCATACTGAACTATAGGTAGCACTGCAGGGGCAAATGACTGCTAGATAGTGTGTTTTATGTTTTTATTCATCTCTATTTGTGGGTGTCTATTAAACCATGTCGACTTCCTGAGGAAAAAATGTTAATTGTTTGCTCATAAATGAGTGTATTTATTAATTAATACAGAATCAGAAACAGAAACAGGTTTATTGCCAAGTAGGTTTGCACATATAATGAATTTACCTTGGTGTTGTGGTGCATAACGATCAAAATATAGAAGATAGAAAGAAAACAAAGAAAGAAGAAAAAGTACATACATACACAACTAACACAAAAGACTGGTGATATAAATATATAAGTGAAATTTATAATTAGGAATAAAATATAGTAAAAATATATTGTAAGTGAAAAGGGCTGTTTATATACATAATATTGACTGGGAATGTGCAGAATTACACAGTTTGAAACAGTGTAAGAGGTACAGGTAATGTGCAAATGTAAAATTACAAATAATTGCGTTAATGTAACACACCATTTCTTAATCTCAGACCTTGAAAAGCAGTCTCTATCTTAAAAAAGGTTGGTGGGCTGAGTAAAAACCAGAGATAATGATGGAAAATATCCAGGATTTTGTCTTTCTATTCCTTACGAATTATGATATATGCTGTATTTTATAACTATATTAGATTGTTGTAAATAAATCAAACCAAACCAAAAAAAATCCTTCAGCAAATGGATCTGAATGAGCTTGTTTCAGCATTTGGAAAGATATTGTTCAAACATTTAATCATTCAAATGCCACCACAGGACTGCTGACTATGTGATATTGAATAAACTCCCCCACCCCTCAACCCCACCCATAAGCCCCATTCTTTCCCCTCTACCTTCATAGAGTTTTGTCATTCCATAACAAGGGTCACAGTCTCCCATTGTCTCACTATAGCATTCCCCGGCATGGTAGTATTGACTGGTTCTGCTGGGTGAGCAGTGGCATAGAACATCCATACATCATTGGGAAGACAGATTGACAGACAGTGGGAGTTGAGATGTCAGATTGTCCTCTCCAGGCACATCCACTCCCTTCCTGTTCTCCACAGCGATACTCTATCTTCTGAAAGAGCCTGCATTGATAGTGGCTGCCCCCCACCTCCTCCTCCTCTTCCTCACCTCAATAGCACACTTGACATTCCTATCTCATGATATACATATTCTTACAGTGAATGGTGCAGGAATAGCTTTTATTCCAATTAATGTTTTCAAGGTTCTCAAGCAGCTCACAGTCACAGAGATTAAAATGTTATTTGTTCATCGACTGCCACATTATAATTGATTCACTACTGTATGCATGCAAAGATTGATAGCTAGATTAATCTCATCAAAATGTTAAGCTTTTATAATCTTCTCATGGACCCCTTTTACCCTCTCATACATAATAAATGTTGTTAAAAGTCAGGCTGACATCGAGCAAATAGCTTAACACAGTGCCATACTAGTTCCACATTGGAAAATATGAAAGTGCAGCATGCCACTAGACAATGAGCTCACTCGGGTCAGTGTAGGTCAACCCTTTATGGAATTTCTGCCCATAATGATTAATAAGGTAGGTGTAGTTATTGCCTTGGAAGTTATCAGTGGAATGCCAGCGTTATCTGTAATCCAGTTTCATTACTAACGTGCCTATGGTTTCTCTTTCTTAATACATTGTTCTTTCTTCTGTTAATTCCATGTGACATACAGTCTCTACCAATGAACAGCCCATTATTGATCAGTATAGACAACAAGGATTGCTTTGTTCCACCATTTCTTATCTGTTCAGTCTTCCCCGAAGCAAAAGCAAAACCGTCTTGTGGTAAACACACCAGTACGCTTTTAGTGTCTGCAGACCAAAGGTCCATTTAGCAGAGGTTCTGTTGTCACTCACCAACGCTGTGAAAGGTTAGGCTCTTGTAATCTTGTTTATGTTTTTGGTCAGTATTAAGCCTCCCTAAGCCAGCTTTGTGTCAAACACAGCTGGAGAACCCTTTACAGTTGCAGCAGAGCGGAAATACAGTAATTGGTCCAGCAGCTTGGATGCAGCCGTGACATACAGGTAATTTGCAAATTTCTGTCTCTCAGCCAATGCTTTCTGAAAGAGTGTTAAAATGATGTTATACTCTTCATGTTGTTTTGGTAGAAATAGTATTGAATCAATATTTATTTTATAAAACCTGCTTTGGTGTTGTAGATAAGTTTTAGTCTTAATTGCTGCAGCCACAATTTCCAAGTTTGATTGTATCTATAAGAGGAAAAAAACAACAAATATATATTCATTATTAAACAGGACCCCTGAAAATTTTAATTAAGTGTCTCCACTGCTTTTCCCTTTGTTGGATTGGTTGTTCTCTTCTGTGTAATATCTATGACTGCAGAAAAAAGAAGTGTGTATTTTCATCTAGTGAGTTGCCACAGTGTAGTTGTCAATAACCCGACTTTCCATACTGTCAGCACGAGTCCTGCATACGAGATTTCATAACAGTCCCAAGAGAAGCCCTTTTCCCTGAATTTAGCGCAGATGACTTTGAGCTGGCTACCTCCAGCTGACGGGGAAATTTGGATTGGAAAGACGGTAGAGGCCACTTTTAATTATACTGGCAGTAAAGGATGAAATTGAGCAGGAATGAAGTGCTTTTTGTGCATCGATTTTTCTCTGCATCTGTAGATGCACTGGAGGGAGGGAGAGACAATTGTAACCTTCTCTATTGCTGCAGTCAAACAAGAGGTGGGGGCTCCATGCATGGCCTTTTTCCTGCTTTCTTTTTAATACAATGAGAGCATGTGAGTCAAACCATCCCTCACATCCAATTAGGAAATGCCATTGAATTGAATGGGAACCCAGGCAGGTCTGGATAGAGGCCACACAAGCACTTTACCTTGATAGAGTTTTGATGGTTTTTGTGTCCTGTTTTGACATCTGACAAACTTTGGCCAACCTTTGGTGTGGATTTTTGTAACTTGGATGACAAGGTGTGGCAAGGCTTGTGGATAGATGCTTTGATCTCTTTCTACAGGTTTCCCCAAAGGATTTATACCCATTTCAGGTGCCGTTTTCCTGTGATCTTAAGCCTTTATTTTGGCTGAATGTCACCTCACCTGGGTAATGGGAGAGTGACTGCCACCTTGATTGCCCTCAGGTCCCTGCAGGATTCCTGGCTTATTCTGCTATTGCAGATGACTCTGGACTAAAAAAAGATCAGTTACTTTGGAAACAGATGCCAGGCTGGCTTTTGTTTGCTTGTTTTCAGATGACGCTTCCTCCTGTTTTCTTGAGAACTTCCCCTGACCGCGAGCCTTACACAGTCACACCAGCAGATGCGACAATCCGTCATGCATAAGAAACCCCACTCTGACAGCCATCTGTCTCCTTGTGTCTGTTACCATGCACAGTCAGTTTGTTTTTGCAGAGCCATATACAATTTTAATGGCATGCAAAATATGCTGAACCAATCTCATATCCTCTGAACCTCATTCTGAAATCTTATTCCTGACCTATATATGACCTAAGTAACAGAAACCAGAAAATATGCTGACTGTCATATATAGTTTCTGTGACTTGTGGGAAGGTTTGCCATTTGGTGTCCTGCTATACTGTTACCTTCAATGCATCGCTGGAATGAATTATTATGCCCAGTTAAAATGAAATTTGACTCCCCCAACCTGATTCCTAAAAGACCTAACAAAAACAACATGCCAAACCATAACAGGTCAAAAGCAGGGAGGCCAAAGGGATCACTTTAACAGTTCTGGGAAGTGATACCAAATTCAGCAGCCAAGAAAGTCACCAAGTCAACTGACTATAAGACTCAAAATAAAAAGACTACATGTTAGAGGCTCATTGAGACTGTATGCAGTGGCACTTTGAGTTACAGTATAAGCTAATGTCATCATTCAAACAGCCTCACAATGACAGCGCTAATGTGCTGGTATTCAGCAGGTATAATGTTTACCTTGTTCACCCTCTTGACTCCCTTACATTTGCTGATTAGTACAAAACACAAAGTGCAATTGATTATGATGGGATTGTCATCATTTTTGCAGAAATTGGGCCATAAGCCAAAGTATTAGAAAGATGTAATATTTTCACCAAGAATGGTGATAGAAGTTAAAATTTGCCGAGTTTATCTTCATGGATACATGAATGTCTGGAGCCAATGTCAATTCACTGGAACAGAGATTCCACCCAGAATGTTAAAATGTGAGTCTCATGGTGGTGCTGAAAGAAAAGTCAGAGGATCAGCAAAGTAATTACATTGTGTGGGAACCATTAGGTACAAAAGTTTGTGCCAATCCATGTATTAGATGTAGAGGAAAATCCTTCCAATACTTACTGAAACATTATAGAACAATGTGTAAATTAGACAGTTGAGGCAATGACTCTGCTCCTTCTGTACTTGCAATGTACCAAATTAGAAGCTCCCAGCAGCAGAGTAGTGGGAATATATGCTAGTTGCTTCAAAGACCTGGGTTTACATTAGTATGCAGCTCCCTTTTCAGTTGAGCACTGAGCACTGGTAATGACAGCACACGGATGCTCACCATTATGATTGTCTCTGGTTTCTTCTCCCACCCCCAGCCAACCTTTTTTTTTCTTGCACGGCAGTCGCATCCCTTTTCAGATGACTAAATTTGACATTTCTGTTGACAGTCTGATGTTGGAGGTGGGATTCGGGAGGCATTAGGCTTGCTTTAAGAGTGCAGTATAAAGGTTATCCATACCTTTTTCTGTAATGCCAGCAAAAGCACATACTGTCGAATAGCCACGCTTTTCATTTCTTTCCTCTTTCAATGCAACCCTTGTAGCTCAAACACTCACTGGCAACAAGCCCAACCTTTTCCCCCCACATTGCGGCAATGCATAAGCAAAGCTAGCCACTGTCTCCATTCAGTTCAGTCACATTTGCTCATTGCAGGTGACCTGATGAGATCATGGTCCTTTTCTCTTGCTGCGCCCGTTAAGAATTGGAGCATGTCTCCACAGCCCATATTGTTACTTTAAAGCAGTTGATCGCCGCATGCTATCACATCAGCCACTAGCATGGAATAATGCAGTGCAGGCTTTCAGTGATAGAAAGATGCCTATCATTCTTTGCTGAGCTTTTACTCTCCTCAGGGCTATATGTTTAATATGACTTTACAAATGTGATTTAGTGCCTATGGACTCAGAGGTTGCTGCTGGAGAGACCTTTAGTGTGTAGTATATGGCAACAGCATATGTAGGTTAAGGTTATCTCGCTCATGTTGGATATGTTGTGGAACTGGATACAACGGGGGTATTCTTACAGGAAAGGTGCTTCTTCAATTTCCATCAAGTACTGCATTCTGCTAACAAAAATTCAGAATTTTCCTGATTATTTCACAACTTTTAGCTGCCTCATTAATAATTTGTTGGTTGTTCGTTTTCAGCAGATGTGTTCCCGCTACAGCTCTCTTGAAAGCATTCTCTCGCAAACCATCAAATTCATACGACATGTTTTCCTTCATCTCTCATCCCACCCTGTCTATATTCATCCTCCATTCAATTACTTTTTTGGTTTCAGCAGAGACTCGTTCTATACTATATTGCTCTCTGATGCGTGTTGCTACCCCACAGATTTATGTCTGAGCTGAAGGATGGCTGTCCAATTTTCTGCATGGATAGCAGTGCTAGAGGCATTGTGTGTGTTTTTAAAAGCTCTTGTCAGACATGCGTTAAGGACGTATGGACCACACAGCCATGTAATTCTTCCACACACTGGCCATTTCTGTCACATCCTGCCATTAGCTTGTGTATCGCCGTGATTTGTCATGTGAGTTCTTT
This sequence comes from Scomber scombrus, assembly GCF_963691925.1. Lineage (NCBI taxonomy): Eukaryota > Metazoa > Chordata > Actinopteri > Scombriformes > Scombridae > Scomber > Scomber scombrus. The sequence continues at coordinate 13,894,489 of NC_084992.1, read as the reverse complement.
CCTTGTGTGTAAAGTATGTGTCTGTGTGTGCATTGGTATGCATTGAGCTGTATTTGAACCCATAATTCAGTGACCGTGCACATGCATGTCTTAATACTTAAATGACTCAAATTGCCAGAAAAAAATCCCCTAACTGCTTATTAATTTGAGAGATAATAAAACATTCTAGCACCTGAATGGTCACTTATTCCTGTAAATGGAGAATGAATGCCAAAAGGGAAATTTGTCAAACCAGTGTCATTTGTTAGTGGCATTTGGTGGCATTTGGCTGATAGAGGAAATTGGTTTCCAGTGACAGTTAAGAAAAAGGCCAATGTCGTTTTTTCTCCTTGATTTCAATGGCTTGTTTTCCAGGGACAGATTTGGCACACACCAGGGAAAATGTAATAAAAACAGACTGTTCTATATAATTGACTGCAGTATATAAGCCCCAAAATTATTTGCTCTGTCAAGTCGTCCAAGTGGCTCCACTCTTGGCCTACATAATGTCACTGCTATTCTTAACTATTCACCTTTTTATATCTATAATTCCACATTGAACTCCCTCTTTAGCCTCAGATTCCCTGTTACAATGGAATCTGTCTACTGTGGAAACTGCAGCAATCCTAAATCCATCACAAACTGGTAGACAGCTACCCAGCATGAGGTCACACAGCCCATTACTGTGTTGATGCAGCTATAGTTATGTCTTTCTTTGTAGGCACAGTGAAAGGTTGATGTGCCCCTAGATGACCGCCCCCCTCCCCCCTCCTCACAGGGGTCCTGCGATATCTCGGTTGTCTCCTTCCAGGCCTGAATGGGCACATTGTGCTGCTGCCCAATACTCCTCTGCAGACCACTACGTCCTCCACACACACCTGTCAAGCCATGTCCTTGGCGCCTTGGGTGCTGAGACACTCCAGAGCCCCCCAGCTGCACACATGGTTATTGGACCCATGCATACAAACACACATAAACACACACACTTAAAAGCGTCGTATAGGAACAAATAAACACATGGTTAGGAGAATGTTTCTAAAGACATTCATGTATACACAGAGACATACACAATTGAATTCCACATAAACACAGAGCAGGCATACATGCTCATTCAAACACACACACATGCACACACTCAAAGACTAGAGTTTATTGGAAACACACCTCACTTCCCTCGCCTACACCAAGGTTATATTCAGTGTGCAGGTCGGCCTCACAATTCAGAAAGGGTCAAGTTCCATATTTGTCAGGGTGGGGAGGGCAAGGTTTGTCAGGGTGCATGTGGAAACAGGGTTCAGAAGTAAACTACCTGTAACTCGATCCACATCTTCAATCAGTTGCAGATTTCTGTCAGAGGGAAGCTTTTGGGGGCATAGTAAATGCCCCTTCCCCATATGTAACAAATATACGTAGATGGATTAAATTAGAATTAAAATGATAAGTTGATCATTAAAATTAAATCAGCTTTTAATGTCAATTAATTATGTTAGCGCTTACTCTATTAATTTATTTGTCAAATCACAGAATTGAATTGAAACCATTTTGATCATCCAATAATTGTCAATTATCCAAGAAAAAGCCAAGTAAGGCTGTGGTTTCTCTAATGTGAGAATTTGCAGCATTTCTCTCTGTTTTATATCAGAATAAACCAAAGCCTTATGTGATTTTCAACCCCTTTTTTTGACAAATTCAGCAGTTGGAAGACGACACCTTGGGCTCTGGGAACTTGCAATGGGCATTTTTCCTTACTTTCTTACATTTTACAAGCTTGATCTGAAAAGTCATTAGTTCCAGTCCTTGTTTACATTAAAATCACATCGATAATTACACATTATATAACGCACTATATAACTCATGACCCAGTGAAGGTAATCCTCCTTTCTGATGCTGTTTCTTGCAGCACTCATCTTAAGTACATCCTCTCTGCTACCCCTGCATATCTCTCAATGGACTTGGCTGGTAACCCTCAGAACAAATGTGCCTTTCCTTGTGGCTTTATCATCAAAAGAAAACGTTAAAGGGCTGATTGTACTTGCACACAACATGCACCTTCTTGAAGGACCTATTGTGTCAAGTCCCACTAGTGTCACCCATACAATTTTCCTCTCTATTGACTTTTATGTTCTGCTGCAAGGTTGATCATCGTGGTGGGAATATGTATGTATTCTAAATAAAGACAAGGCTGATTATCATAATGATATTCCTTTGCTAAGGTAAACAGCTCCCTACCCCAGATGATGGTGAAAAATGCTGTGTGAACGTGTGGCATTTTGACAGCTTATTTCTGACGATACATTTCATGCATTTAGTATTGGGCGCCAAAGATATATAAAAAAAAAAATTCATCTCTGAGCTGGGATTGCTGTTGAGATTGTGTGATAATAGAAATCTCGTTTTGGTTTAAGACGCAATCTATGGCCTGAGGTCTACAAAAACATATTTACATAAATATTCATCATAACACATGAGTTTGCATACACCCACGTGAACAAATATAATAAATAATTTAAAAATACATATTTAAAACGGTGATGCTGAATGCTCTCTACTTTAGCTGAATATATTGTCCTGGAGGTCGTGTGTGTTCACCACCTCTATATTTTGTGTATTTCCACACATAAAAGAACACACACTTGTATGTACAAATACATGCATACATCATAACCTGCAGACTCATATCCCTAGGTTCAGCCCTTTTCAATTAAGGCCAATTAGGAACCAGGCATAAGCCTTCTGGGGACAGACTGTAGTGGTCTGTGTTGTACTCCCCTCATCACTTCTTCTCATTGCTATGCCAACACAGAGTGTGAGAGAGAAATAGGAAGTCTGAGTGGGGAATTGTGGGGGGCGCGGGATGTAAAGATAAAGACTATGATAGTGGAGATGTCGGGAGAAGGGAGAGAAAGAATCCATTACACAAGACAAGTGGATACTAAGAAAGTGAAGAAGCACAGAATTAGAGTGAGACTAAGGAATGAGAGAGCAGACACATAACTATACATAATCTCTCCGCAGTTGCCAGCGACCTCAGTCTGTTGTTATCAGCTTCCCTGTATTTAATGTGACCCTTGGGGGTAGGGATGCTGCCCATGCATTATAAATACTGCCCATTGACTTCGGTTGGTAAGCTTTTCCTTCGTTCCAAATGAGCAGTTCCTGACTGGCTATGGTTACTTAACTGATAATGACGGCACAATATAATTGGTTAAATTTACATTTCATGAACAAAGGGCTTGTTTGTATTTCACACTTTGATGTAGTGATGAATTACTCTCGTTTTTCTGTACCTTCCTGAAGTGTTGTTACGATTTAAGCTTTAAAAAAATGGATGTAGACTGTTCCCTTCCAGGCTATAATAGTTACATTTGGTGAAAGTCATGGTCTGTTATACTAGAAGTGCAGTTTACCTGAGGGTGCAAACGAAATCTTTATGAAGCCTGGTATTTTCTGTCTCTGAGAGTAGCTCATTTGAAACTCTGTATAGGGTATGAAATAGCTGACTGTAAGTAGTCGAATAAGTACCAACAGTGTATATTGCATACTTCACTGAGGAGTATGTGGGTTACTCAGGGTTGGCTCCACTTGTAAAAGATGCCACCATTTCAATACATCATCTATTCATTAGCCATATCTTCTTTGCCTTTGGCCTCAGCATGCACAGGCCGGCTTGTCAGTTACAGTGTCACAACCACAGGGTCATTTAATTTAGAGCCCTGCTCCGCCGATTAGGGCTTTTGTTGTGAGCAGCCGTGACTACTGTAACATGGGTGTTTGGGTCAGCGATGGGCACAATAGCTTAGTTACTCTCGCTGACTTCCTCACTATTGCCTCTCCCTCTCTTTCTCAGCACATTTTCCACTTGGCTGATAAAATAAGCCACTCTTTGATGAGCTTTCGGCAGGCCACAGTGCTATGCCTCAGTAAATGCTTTTATAGAGACACACCACAGGCTGTCGACTTGGATCAGTCATACAGTGACTGCATGCATCCACTGCTTTTTCATATGTGTTTTTGTTTTCATTGTAGTAGGTTTTTTATGATAGGCTACAATGATAAGCTAGTGCCACAGCTTCAAATGTATTTCAAGACTGCCCAACAATGACAAAATGCAACTTTTGCCTTGAGGCAGGATGAGTATTATTTGTCCTGCCCTGCTTCCCTTCAGTTGGTCAAATTCATGCCCCAGTGCTTTTCATCTTGATTAGTTGTCTACCTTGAAGCCTGGGGCTGAGGTAACTGCACAGCAACACAGACTGTGGAGAAGCAAACAGTGAAATATCCTAAAAATATGTTAATTGGGTTTTTGTCTCATTTTTCTTTTCATTTCTATTTTGTTTATTAAAGCAGGGAAAGCCTTGAACTAGTAATTATTTCATATGCTTTAGATAAGGTCTGTAATTGCTTGTTCAAATTAAACACATTGTACTTACATTCGAGTATTTTATACATTTATATGAAACTAAGTCGTACTGACTTTGTATGCTAATTGAGACATACAGTAGAAGTCAACAAATGTATCTGTATACTTTCAAGGCATTGCTAGTTTGCCGCTACAGTGCAGAGAATTCATGCACGTAAATACAAGAGAAAGACTGCTACTACACCTCGGATTGTTGTAAATGTATATTAACACCATGCTCTTCTCTCCCTGTTTCAGTTTGTTTCTTTAGTTTTCTAAAAGTGAGCATTATAAATGATGATGAAACTCTACATTTTTCATGGAACAAAAGCAGGGTTAGCTACACCCTACATCATTGTCGGGTGTGGTCTGTCGCCCTTGTGACCACACTGACCAACGATATTCAGCACACCGCGCTGTAATGAATCACTTCTGTGGGTGTGAAATCAAAATTTGGGTGTAAGTTCGTGGCTGTGAATGCAGGATTCTCTGTCAGTTTTTCATCGCTTTGTAATTTAGAAAACACTCCTTTCACCATAGGGACTAAAAACTCAGTAGAGAAGAGGATACGAAGAAGATAACGGCCAAATTATTTCTTCCAAGGACTTTTTCTTCACATTAATGCTATCAGGTTGCCAAATGCCTCCTCTTGGGCGTTTCAATAATGGGGAATATGTCACTTTGTGATCCTGGTTGGCTTACTTGACAGTCAAGAAAGCGTTTACATTACCTCTTGTTCTCTGTCATACTGACTGGTTGCAGCCAGCAAATAGTTCATGGATTCTCCAGCAAGCTAACATAAGTACCATATTTTTTCTGCATCCTTTTAAATGGCGTTAAGTAATTGATTAATCATCAGAATATTAATTAGCAACTCTTTTGATATCACAACTAAGGTATTTTACAAGAAAAAGTCCCATCCTTTCCATTGACTGTAAGCTTAACTACTTTATTACTAGTCTAGCATCATGCCAAGTGCAGAACAAAGACCCCTATTACAAGACAGTAGCTTAAAAATGAGTCAGCTGAAAATATGAATATGTCAGAGGAAAATGGTGTTTTCAACCATCTCATGGAGCTTAGCTTAATTAGCAAGCTAGCTACAGTACATCTGGTAAAATCTATTAGCTGTAGTCGTGATTGCAGGCGGCAGAATTGACGGTTGCAAGCTAGAAATAAGAAGCCTGTTTTATGTTTGTTTTGTTTTAGACATTTAAAAGAATTTCACTTTTCACTGGCACTTTTATCGTTTTATCGTGTAAAGTTTGCCAGAGGTAGCAAGAGTTAGCAAGAGAGCTACAGGAACAGTACATTGCAAGGATTTTCTGCAATTCTTTAACTCATGTGATAGCATATGAGGGTTTTGGGCTGTTTTCCAGACCTTAAGGAATTTTTCATTATTTTGGGACCTTTTCTAAATAGCAGATTAATTTATTGAGAATTTTTTTAGCTGCAGGCTTAAACCAAAAGCTGGTTTCTGACATTGGAGGCTTCCAGATTTCTCTTTATCTAAGGATAACACTGAAACCTTAAGGTATGTTGTACTCTAGTGTAAACTCAACTTATCCCTGAGTAAGTCTACAGTTTCATTAATGAACAACCTTGCATTAATAAGCATTTATCTCACTCAGTGTTGGGTCATCCATGTCTAGTATTTCAATCAAATTGCATATCTTTGGAATGAACATGCTAGTAGTAGGCTAATGGTACACAATTGCTTTGAGTGCCTGGAACTGCCTGGTGTACATTTTCTGTGGTCCAAAACTCTTTGAAGATATTTTGGAGGCTTCAGCTCTACTGCCAATGCTTTAACACTGATGATTATAAGAGACCAGGTTTGAATTTGGCTGTGATAGTGAGAAAGATCAGAGAGTTGAGCAGTGCTGGATACAGGGATAAATATGTGTATAAAGGCAGCACCACATTTGTAAAATTGCTTTAATGATCATGAATTAGATCTGAGCAAAAAAGGGGTCTGGTGTAAGCCGATGATAAAAGCCTAGCCATTTAGATTTCCAGAATGTCATTTTTATTTTCCGTCGTCTCGTGAACTTGGCCTCTCCTTTTGTGCAACAGTTTGTGGTTTAGGATTGTTGCAATATGGTGTGATTGTTTTCCTTTCCAAACATTTCCAGGCCAGCTAAATGACTGGCAGATGCTCTGTTGACCAAACTAGCTCAGCGGTTCAGCTGAATTGACCTATGGCATCTGCTTTCTCCGCCAAAGTCTCAATTTTGATCAAACATAATGAACAGCAGATTTGATGAAGCACGGAACCTAGCACTTGTTCAGAAGCCAAGCTCTGTCGTCCATTGTGCCCAGATGATATTTGGAAGTTTGGCAATATAATGAGTTTTTCTTTCCTTTTGTAGTATCTCTGCACAGTTTGAAAAAAATGGACCCATTCATTAAGGACACACGAACAACCTGAAGATCACTACAAAAAAGGGACATGTTTTTCCACTCAATTTAGTTAATAGAAGTTAATAATTGGTTCATGTGTGACAACATAAATAGTTTGTAGTAAAAAAAAAAAATCAGTTTAATACAGCACGTAGTTAACACAGTCCTACTGATTAAACCTTTTTAATTGTGGTTTATTATTCCAGACCCTAACCTGCTGTAGACAGAAATTACAAAAGCATTGGTGCTCATCACTTTTATGATTGCAGGTGAGATTTAATTAGTTTGCATTCACAGGGAGATTAAGGTGACATGTTTTTGTGACCCTTAAAGATGAGCAAGAAACTGCTTTTCAATCTCACTGAATGCAATTCAAATTTGGCACTGTCTGACTCACTAATTCAGCCATAATTAAACATAACCTCTTTACTTGTACACACTGATTTGAGCCCAGCAAAGGTTTATATTGAATATGTTGAGTGAAAAGTATCATGACAGGAGTGATGAGAAGGCCAAAAGAGAGAAAGTGGCACATGCAAATGATGGATTGATGCAAAGGCGAAGAGGCAGAGCAGGAGAGCAAAACGTGCAGAGGGGGGGAAACGAGACGGCGCAAAAGGTGACTGGGGGAGGCAGTCATCAAAATGCTAATGTTGTATGGGATATTTACTGCAGAGTGTTAATGCAGTTTAAAACAGGCTCTTTGTCCTGCAGCCCATCACCAAGCCCCTGTTGGGTCCTAATAAATCAACCATTAAAAGCTGATGTGACCTGAATAGCTCTTCATACATCGGCAATCAGGCTCTATCACCAGTGTGGGAACCAGACAACAGCTGAAAAATTTATGAAGATGCCACTTAATGATGGTCGAGCAAGTAGAGACCAAAATGTAGAATTTGCATGTGATGCAGCAGTGGCAAACTGACACATCTGGCATTACAACATGAGTATTTTTAGTAGCTTTTTGTTTTTTTCTACATAAATCTATGTCCTACATATGCACAGGCGGCCCCTCAATGGTGACTCACTCATGTTGGCAGACATTAAAAAGTTCCTCCTACTGAACTGTTTAATTATGTCCCCTGTCACCCATTTTGAAAGAATAAGTGTTGCGATGTTTTACAGATGCAAGACTGTGCTGCTCTGTGTCCTAACCCGCTTTCTCTCTCTTTTTTCTTCCAGAACGGAACATGGTTTTATTATCTGGAATGTGATATACGGGATTTGTGAGGAGAACGTTCAAGAAACACACACCTAACACCAAGGTACTGAAAAATTTTATCACCATTTTTGACAGCATCAGATTTGACGTCTGAGGTGAAAGTGTCATGAATACACAATAGACCCTAGATTAATTGCATAAGCAGTTTTCCCAAACACACCACAGTAATGAAGAGCATTCATTTTGGCCAATTGGGCTCATTCTTTGTGTGCAGTAGGATGAAAATTATTCACGATAGGTAGTCATCATCTTCATATGCAAATCTGTGGGACATCACTAGTAAGCCTTTAATTTCTGCCGTCGGCGACGAGGCGGGCTTTTTGGTTGCTAACCATACGTATCCACCAAGTGTGTTTGGATTTCATTCCCTGATGCAAATGATGTTTTCGGTGTAATCATGCAAAAGCGCAGCTGGCTTCCATTTTTCTACGCCTCAAGTCCCTTGCTCCCTGCACCCCCTCTCCCCCCTCCCCGCCACCACCAACAAAACCTTCACGCACCGAGCTCTTTCTCCTCTCGCTGTCTGTTTGTCATTGTTGTCTTCCGCAGCCCTGTGTTTGCACTCTGCTTCTTGTACTTATCTCCTTTTCCTTTCCTCCCTCACTTGTCATGCCTGCTAAAGCCCTCCCCTTCTCATCCCACTGACACACACACACACACACACACACACACACACACACACACACACACACACACACACACGTACACACACACTTCCCTCCACCAACCCTCTCCATCCTGAATGGAGCCACTAGCCTCTGTGCCTCCTGTGGCGAGCCTGGATTGAATTCAATTAGGGAGATTGTTTGCCCTCTAGAGTTTACTGATGGGCTCTGTGGATGATAGGTTTGCCTGCTGACGCCCCCTACCCCCACACCACCCCTCCTCACTTAGGCTGCATGCACATCGAACAGCACTACGACACAGGGGCGTGGAGCGTGTTGTTTGAGGTACCAGTAAGACAATGAAATACGATCCCAAGAAGTCAAGTTGGAGTTACAGATGAATGCATTTAAGGATTTATCAGAAGCCAAAACACAGCGAGGACAGGATTTTACAACTCTGCAAAGTTTTTCACAACGGTAACTCTTTTATCTTTCATGATCACGAGTTAAACAGCTGAATATGGCATTCATGTTACAAAGCAGTCCACTAAGAATGTGCGCTTGCATGTATGTGATTGGCTAATGCATTGTTTAACTTCTTTCCCGACGGTCGTTGCATTTTTTAGCTGAACCCTACACGAACCCCCACTCCTGCAGGGTAAACACACTGCCCCCATTGGAAATTAATTGGAAGACTACCTTTTTCATTATACACACAGCTACACACACATACACAAACATACCCTGCTTCATCCATCCACCCCATTTCCCCTTTATCCGACTCAGTGCAGCCACCCATCCTTTCCTCTCTTTCCGAACAACTTCCTTGCGGCAGTGCATATTGGGTTTTTTTATGCATACATTGTTTACATTGCTTTTTCATCCCGTGCTGATGTTTTTATGCAATTTTTTTTTTTTTTTTTTAAACATTGTATTCAACAAGAGCAAGGCATAAAAAACTGGCACTGTGGGTGAATGTGTCATATCACCTTTTTGATAAGACCACAGGGGATCATATACTTCATAGGATTGTTTCATGAGAACTGATGGGATGGGAGATTTCAAAGGAGAATAATTGGGAATTACATTTGAGCTCAATCCCAGCAACAACAGACACATTCGAGGATAATCCCATATTTAGTGATACCCAGTGAATGTGAATTAATTTGCCAGTTCGCTTGCATATCCAGGACAGTAAATGTTGCTGACATAGGAGTAATAGTCACATTAGTTGCAAGGTGAAAATAGAATTGTGCTGTCATTTGAATAACATTGAGAGCAGCAGGCGGTCGCTGTGCGTGGCACTGGTTTGAGTTTTTATTAAAATATGAAACGTAAATCTGGTCCAGACATAATGGCCTCGGTCTCTTTCCTGTGTGGAAACACATTTCAGTGACTTGTCCTGGAACCCGCTGCTTCCCTTCAGATATCACGCTGTGTGACTGTGTACTGGTGCTTCTCAGAAATCAGATATTGTATTAGTGCTGAAAGATGTCAAATAAATTAAAAGCTGGGGATCGGTTTGATGATAAATATCCTAATGCAGCCCAACATGAAATTATGACCTTCATTTAATGCAATTTTTTGCCTAATTTGTGGTCACCTTGGATTAGGTCTGATCTACTTCAGGGATATCTTTTTAGGGAAGCAAAAATCATGCTTGCCGCCAAAAACAATATTTTGCATTGAATATACAGATAACAGAAGCAGATGTGCCACAGGATTACTGCCATGGCTGTGTGAAGGATTTTACTGAATCAAAATCAGTTATTTTAAGTAGTTATTTATTTACAGTGTCATACACATACAAGTGGTCAGCCTACATAACACAGTTGTAGGGGTTTAAAAAATTAAAAAATTAAAAAATCTTCAGCACTGTGCTCTACAAATAAAATCCGACACATAAAATGTCCCCTTCCTGAAACACAGCTCAAGTTTTCTTTTATCATCATTGATCCATAAAATTACTAGGAAATTAAGGACATTTTATTAAATAGGGTAGCTCTTAAAATTATAATGCGCAATAAAACATGAAATGGACATAATGTCTTAATGATAATGCATGTGACAGTAACACATCTTTGACTTTTGGATAAATTCTGCTTCACAAAAGGCTCAATGCTATAGTTGTTTTTCTTATTATGTTTGTAATTTACGTTTGTGCCAAACATCCAGAGACCATCTTTCTTGTTCTTTCTTGTACATCAGGAACTGTTTGTGCTGGGCATCATGAATATTACACTATAATCTGTTTTGGAAAATAAAAAGAGAATCAATCATATAAAATAAGGATTTCACCTCACCAATGCAGGGATGTCCATGCAAAAAGTCCTAATTAAAAATATTTCTAGTGAGCCGCCGATCAGGCATATTTCCCAGTCTGTTCCAAAGTCAAATCATCCCACATTCATGTTTGACATTTGGTGGTTACCATCCCATTTCCCCACTAATGACCAACACTGAATTCCCCAAAACAATAGCTTTGTAATGTACAGGGTTTCCAAATGCCAGACACATAATCTGAAACAGGTGTAAGTGACCCCGGCGCCCTACCTGCTGAATTAACTAAAACACAAATGTATAAAGACCTGTTCTACTACAAAACCTCTTTTCAGCCTTGTTAGAGAGTATGAATCTCTGTACTCTCCTGCAATGCTTTGCATACCCAACATGGTTGCCCATAGCTTCCGCCATTCAAGTGTGTTTGACCATAATGGCCAGTGATGACATTAGCCCTGCCAAGTTTTGGTTCTGTTATCTTAAAGCGCTGCCATTTGTTTTCATAGTGTGATTCTGGCCGGACTTCTCGAAATGATGCAAAGCAGGTCATTTGAATGGAAAAGGAAAGAAATCCTTTGGGTCGATGTCAGCAGTGTTCTTGAATTTGAATCCTGTCCAGAGGTAGTTGACTTTGTTGTTGCGTCCTGTTACTTGGGCAACATGCTGTCGACTCCGAAGCAGTCTGGCTCAGGGACACCACGCGGAGCATCAGAACCCTCTAAATGACCAAATTATTTAAAAGGCACACATTGCTTGATGTACTGGTGGATGATGAAAAATGTGTTGACCCTCTGTGCAAATTGCAAATTGCTGTTGTCTTGACAACAGCAACTTGGGGGGGGAATATATTTGTTCAGACATGTTTGTGGTCATTTTTACCCAACAGGAGAGTTCATGTGAGAACATCAAACATGCAACATGCAACCGCATAAAGATGTCACATAGGTTACAGATCCACACTCATATAAATATACACTGCTAGAGCAGATGAATATTATGCTAAAATATGATGCGTTTATGTGCTGAATTTGCTGAATTTTGTTGGATTTAAGCTTAAAGAACTCACATTAATTTGTGTTTTAGAATCATTAAGGATCACTATTATTCAGACTAATTATGTATAACTGCCTCTTTTTTAATACATTAAAGCAACATTCACACAAGATTTTGTTTGTAGTTGTTTGAGCTACTATTTTATTCTTGCCCTTATGCATCCGTGTGTGTGTAATCAGCCACATGTGTGTATGTCAGCTATATACAGCACATACTTCTTAATGTCATGTCTGCTGAGACACTGCATGTCCACCCACTCCACCCCTTCACATATCATATTTATGTCTTCAGTGGTCCTCCCTTGCTCTCTTGAACTTCATTATCATGATTTAAAAAAAAGAAAAAAACAGCTCCGATTTCTGCATGCTTGCATTTTAACTCCAGCAAATGATGTATCTCACTAAATAAAGAATACTGATATACCCTGCACTGACAAATTCATTAGAATATATATATATATCTCAATATGTTTAGCTGCTGTTATTTCAAAAATGAAAATATGTTAACACTAGGTTTGGTTATAGAAAAATTCACTTTTCCAAGCAGTGGTAGTTTTTCTCTCACCTAAACTATCTCGCACACAAAAACATTTTGCAACGCCTGTCACCACACACCTCATCAGTCCCTAAGGGCATTGTAGGTGAACGTGTCACTTGTCTTGATGGGTTGAGGTATGAGTCCCTTCGACCATGGTGCCCCCCACAAGTCTGACAGAGAGAACAGTGAATGTGGATGAAGCTATTTCGGTATGAGAAGGGGTTACTGGGATGTTGGCACCAGTGTCTTGTCATTCGCCCGGTCGCTCTCCTGATACCTGCCCTGACAGTTTCACCGTCTTAATAAAACAACACCCCTGACAGTGAACTCACACAGCAGCTCCAGTGGTCTCTCTCCATCATCTTTTGCCAGCCCTTCCACTCCTTCGACTCCCACTGCGTCTTCCTGATGCTCCCCTCCTCACGCGACCATTTATGCTAATGTAAACGAACAGGACGATCTGTTGATGACGATTAGATTCAAGCGCTGCGTGCACCTCTGGGGCTATGCTGATATCATCTGACATGACAGAAGAATCCAAAGCAGCAATAGCCCTAATTTGAAAGGCACTGATCTTATTTGAGCTCCAAGGCATCGGGCTAGAGATATTGTAAGTGGACTGAAGTCAATATTTGCAGTCACATGCTGATGTAGTGGAAGCCGTGCGAATCTAGTCCAGATAGATGCCCACTAACTCAGGAGAGTTTTTTTTTCCTTTTTGGTTTTTGAAGCATTGAGTCTCCCTTGAACTTGAGCTGCACCCTGTCCAAATCTTCAGCTCCAGCAAGGTGTGCGACTCTAATCAGCCCTGTTTGATGTGCGGCGGCAGCAGGCTTTACGGAGGAGCCAAGATCTCTTAGGACATTAAGGGGAGAGGAGAAGAAGGAGAGAAAGAGATTACTGCTGGTCTTTTTATAGAGGATCACTCCATCTTGTCCTTTTTAGCTCACTCATTAGTCCTCGCTTCCCCCCGGAGGGTGATTCTCTCTTTTCTGTCTCTCACCAAGACCAAGGCCACTTCCTTCCTTCACTTTGGCGAGGAACCTGTCTGGCGAACACTTAACCAAATATGATTCTCTAGCCCTTTTTGGTCATTATTAAGTCACAGTCAAAATGTTCTCGTGTGGTCAGAGCTACTTTGGCAGGTGTGGAAAAAAAAAATCAGCCCAGGAGGGGGAAAGGAAGACAGATGAATAATGATTGCACACGCTTTACTTTGTTGGCAGCAAGAGACTGTGGAGGACCGTGACATGCCTTTTCTTCATTTTCTTCCCCCAATTCCCTCCATTTCCTCCCTCCTTTCGACTAGTACCTGTGAAATCAGACATCCCTCTGTGTCTGTCAAAAAACAACCAACACTCCGCCAGTCTGCAACTAGCTGTCAGGGGAGTTCACCGACTGACAACCGACATACACACTGAGGTAATCAGAAGTTGTCAAATGTGAAGTGTCCTCTGCTATAACTGATAACTGTACTTTTTTTGCCTGTCCAACGACGGAGCATTGGCTACAGTCTAAGTGTACTAATGGCCTCTTTATCAACAGGGATCATTAAATAATGTCCTGCGACTGCATATTTGGCAACAAAATTGTTGTTTAGCAGAGGAAAATGGAGACACAGATGGATAATAGGAGCTTGTTGTCAGTGCCAGCATCACTGGCTAACCTAGTTGTTGTGATGGAGCGCTTTCATACACTTTCATGACCTCTTATGATTATACATCGTTTTCAAGTACACCGAATGCTGTTCGTTTTACATATTCCCAAGTGGTTCATATAAAATGAATTTCCATATTTGTTCTCCACATGCACAGCCTGCTCCTTAGCCCTTGCGAGAGGAAGGGCCTGTCTTATAAAAACGCAAGCGGAGAAATTATTGATTTGCATCTGTTTATCCGGGATGAAGCAGGGCACCTCCCTCCTGTCAGCCCTGCAGTCTGTGTGTGAGGATCCCAAAGGTGCCATCGCACCCGTCTGTCCTTTTTTTTTTTTTTTTACGGTGTCTCTTAACCACGGACAGGGCCTGCAATCTGTTTCCGCCCTCCCTTGAATTTTATTTACAGCCCCAGCCTGGCAATAAAGCCCAAAATTTATGACTTACTTTTTAATTAGAAATAATGTCTTGTAGAGTTTCAGTGATGGATGGTTTAATCAATATATAGACCGCGGCTGGCCCTATGATGAACGTCGCTATTGACAGCGTGCAGAGTAGCCTAACTTAACACTTTGTCTTTCAAAGAAATATGTAGTGTTTTGTTTGGTGATGGAAACTGTACACTGTCCCTTTCTGTGTCTGTCGTCATTCTTTCTCCTTCTATTTCGTTGACTCTAGATACTTGGTCAACACTTTTTTCCCCCTTCTCAACAGGCAGTGTTTTCTCCAGAATGAATCAACCTCCACTGTCACACTGTATTTTCACAATAATTTTGCAGTAGTGAAACCCCATTGCGTCGTGTGCCACATTTGCTCAGGTTTAAATAAAATAAGTGCTGAAGGTGGGTTCTCTTGAATGGAAACTAAAGCCAGGAGGAACGCAGTTCTCAAACAGGTAGATATTCTTTAATGGGTAAAGATTTTTTTCCCTGATGTTCAGAGAGAAAAAGAGAGCAGACAGGATTTTTCAAGTAGAATAATTAAATAGGAATCAAGTCAATGGGATTTGTTTCCTGGCTCTGTGGATGATTGCGTAATATACACCAGGGATAGAATTATGGCACTTGACAACTGAAGTTCAATTTTGTCACTTGTGGCTTATTGTGAAGTGCTCACACACGGCTGTGTAGAACTCTGTGTGGCTTTTAATTTAGCAGATGCTGCCAAACAGTGATCAGACATCAAGAATGTGTTGAATCTCTTTTTGCAGACACATTTCACTACAGATGTCAATTTTGTGAAAGTTTTTAATAAATGAAAGACTGTTGCTTACTGTATGCTAATTTTGCACAGGACTGCCACTGTCATTTATTTAGCCTTTGAGTCCAAATTTTCCCTCATCAGGTCACACGCCATATGTGCTTGTACATTAAAGTTGGATGTTGCAGCAACACTGCTTAGAAGCAGGGAATGGTACTTAAAAGTGGAAGTGATATTCTAGAAATTAGCTACATTTCAAAGTAACATTTTCAAATTGTAAAAAGTGCTTTGATTGGTCATAACAACTAGAAAAGGGCTATATAAGTGCAGTCCATTTACCAATTAATTTTTTTTGATGAAGTTGACCCACTCAAAACCCATTTATAATTGACCACTGGTCCAATTTTGCACTGCGACCAGCCTGTTGGGAGCCACCACACTAGTCTATAAAAAAGAAAAATTGAATAATACTGTGAACCAGTAAAAGTGACATTGTAAAATTTCTTGTTTTATCTGACCAAGAGTTCAAAACTCAAACATACTTACTCTATAGTGATATAACAAAAAGAGATTCAAATCCTCACAGGTTAGACCATTTCAGCCCTAATTTTACATATTTCTGCCATAATAGTGATTTTCAAGCCCTTACCTGTGTATTCAAAAATTCTGAACACTAATAATTCTTATTGGTATTGTCAAAAAAGAAGCCTGGGTAGACAGAAATGCACTGAAAATGAATGAGCTCTAAGCCACACACAGACCGTACCAGTTTTTTTTGGGATAGTTTATTTTTCTTCACAGAAAAAATAGACCATGAGAATCATTTGTAATATGGGATCATTGTGTAAAAATTCTGTACATAGGGGCAAAATCCCTCCAATTTATTTGCACAGGTGGCTTCAAAAGCCTTCTACAGTAAGTGTACAAATGACAAATGTTATACAGGAAAAGTTAATAAAGTTAATAATTAAAACCTCCAAGAAACAAAGACTCAAGGTGAATTAATCAGTGTGCAGAATGTTCAAGTCCATCCCTCATTGTCAGTAACTACTGGTTTTGTTGATTTTGAATGTAAAATCAAATGGACTGATATGGCAGCTGTAAGGGAATGTTTTCTAAAGGCCTTTATATGTGCTGCTACCATGCAGACCACCTACCTCAAAGAAAACGCTAATAGACAGGATAATCTTATCCATATGCACGCGCACACACACACACACACACACACACACACACACACACACACACACACACATAATAACAGTTCTCCTCTAAGACCATGCACAATACCTTTCTTTCTCACTGATTAGTGTAGCATTCAGTGCCCAGGGCAGGTAGAGGCCTTAATAATGACTTTATGCTTTGTTTTCATGGTCTTTGGAATAGAATGACCATAGATGACATAGATCCCATGCTATGAGCCCCTCTGGTCAATGGGTAACTGTTCTGCGGCGATTCAAAGCATCCGGGCTCTGTCGCAACCGACCGCACTCCTGTAGATCTTGACCTGGGTATGTTTTCTTCAACCCCCCCCCTCCCCACCTCCTCACCTCCCCTCCTAGCCTCATTTCCCCTCTTTTTTTCCCCATCCCCTCCTTCTGCTGGCATGTCGTAGCTTATCTGCCTCCTTTGTGCAACATAAGCTTGTAGATAAGCAGTATATTGGGCCGGGTTACTCATGTCTGTCTTGTTCATTCATCAGAATCCTCTAATTCCCCCCAGAAACCTATTTCCCAGACTGCAGGTGGCCCGTGTTGTAACACAGAGGGCACGCCTGATCTCTCCAAAGCAAGCATAGACATTTAGTCACCGCTACTGCTTTTGTATTCCCTACGAGTGCTGGTAATGCCCCAATATGTATGTGCGCTGCGAGTGTACACATGACTAATTCCGGAGACAGTGTAAAAACATGCCACTGATCGGTATGCAGCCTTAGCCCAGATTAGCCATGAAGTCAGGAATTATTCATTTGTTGTATTTGCTCCTTCTTTATTCTCGGCTGACAGATATGTGGCACGTACAAAGTAAACAGAATCCTACCGGGATCTTTAACTGTGGTTACCCATAAGCCCTAAAGTCCACAGGTGTTTCCAGTTGTGCTACGCTTTCAAAATGCATAGCCTCCAGCAGGCTTTAGCTTGTCTTTTCCAAAGAATGACCCAGTTCTTACAATTCCGTGACATGTGATAGAATAACATTCATTGGGAACGAAGGTATGAAGCTGTGTAAGAGTAATGCCACGAGACTCCGACTGGTCCCATTCACTGCACAGGGTCACTGCCATCCATGATCTCTGTTCTGGGCAGTTAATTAGGAATTAGAACATGGCATGACCCACAGGATGTTCTCCATGGTTAGAATAATGAACACCTGGAAATGGCAAGGAGCAAGTTTGTGGAGGGGGAAAAAAAGAAAAAAAAATCATCTGGCTTGTGCACAAGTCATTCCATTAAGACTTTTGAACTCTTGCAGCCTTTATAATTACACTTCAGCATTTTTCCTCCCTGTCCTCCTACATGAAAGTATTATTTTTTTATTCGCTTTGAAGGATTTATGGGTATGAGGTAGTGTTCTCTTTCGCTGGATAAATTGAATTCCCATTTGACATGTGATCTATGGTAAAATACACTTAGAGATACACTGAAATTTATTAAGCACAGATTGAATTTAATGCAATCTTACCCAGCGCCAATGAAATTATATGAAAAAGCAATTTAACTCACTTCACTTTTTACATTTATGAGATTGTTTTAATTTAATAATTTGATGATTCTTTCTTTGCCTGCTTGTTTAGCGTCATCATTTTATTAAGAAATCTATCAGGCACGCTATTGAAAAGGACCATGAAAACGCCGCTCTTGACCACCACATTTCATAATGCCATTTCAAATATGCCTGCAACAGAAAGTTGCAGAAAAATACAATTCTGGAAAAGTATGACCTAAAAGTATAGAAAAATAAATTGCATTCTGTAAAAATAAGCCCCTGTTTTTTTAATATTATTTGGGAAGTTTTCAGCATAGCCATACTTTAAGTTTCTGGTGATTTCTGTGTTGCCTGATTGTATCTAGAATTCCATTTTTATTGTCAAAACAAAAACTGCCTCAATGTTGTTTGTGTATTCACAGCAGAGTGCAGCACAGGTGGAGCGTGGGTTCCACAGCTAAAAATACAGACCCTAATATACATGCTTTCTTAAAAAAAAAAAAAAGAAATCCAATTTAACCTATAATTATCATATTGCTTTTCTGGTGCAGCTGGTGTGTTTGTGTGGGGCGACCGCAATTTTAACATTCTCCCCGTGCATAAGGCTCAGTTTTGCTCCCGTCTGCCATATCATAATCATTTGGCCCAATGCCTTGATTCGAATTGGTGAATTGTTACACCCTGACTAGGTAGAGTATGATACATCTGCTCACAGGCCACATTATTTTATCAGCAGCATTTGCAGGTCACAGTGCAGTGCAGAAGGTGGTGTTTTTTTCCCCCCTTCTGTCTGTGCTGGCAGCGAGTACGCCCCAGTACACACAGTCCCTAGATGCAGTCTGGCAGGCCTAGTGAATCATCTTCCCGTCACAGGTGGGGGAAATACAACAGCGGGATTGGCAGTCCAAAGGTGGCGTCTGGCCCGCTGTTGAGTGAGGTGTTTGGCTTGCTTCCGCTGGAAATGAGAATATGTCATATTTTTTTTCTTGCAGGAGAGAAGAAGTTGTTGTACAAGTTTCTCTCTATCTCTCTTCCCGTAAAAAATAAACCAGTGATACTGTAGATTTGACAGAAAAAATATTTACATGTTTATATATTTAATTCACAGATTTAGTCTATTTTTCTGCTTATATGATGGTGCTCATCTTTGCCCTGATTGTTTGCTTGTGCACTGGCATGTCTTTCAGTATGAGTTTGCTTCTCTCGCGCTCGTCGTGTGAATGTGTGTGTGTGTGTGTCTGAGGCTGTTTCATCTGAGCTCTTGTAGGAAGGTGGTTGCGAGGGCCGCTGATCAAAGGCAGAATCCTCAGGGCCAACAAGGGCCCAGCACGAGCAGCAGATGTTTCCCGTCTCTGTTAGCGCCTCAGTTAGAGCTATCCTTATTTAACCGGCTCCAGCTAATGGCCCTCGCCAGTGTCAGATACACCAGATCGCTTTTCTTCTCTTTTGTGTGCGGAACTTGGGACAGAACGCGAAACGGCAGGGATATCTTGTTCCTCTGTGACACTCTGATTGTGCTCCTCTGTGAATATTTGGCCAGAAAAATCCCTTTCACAGTAATTGGGTGTGAAAGAAACACTTGTGCTTGCCTATTGTCTACAGTGCTATCTTGCATTCAGGTCAGCGGTTAAACAAGCCAACAGAGAGGGCAGGAAAGGGTAGAGAAAAAACTGGGCTGGTTCGCAGGTAGTGTGTTGCAAAGTGAAAGGGATCAAGAGAATATATTGCAAGGAGAGTATAGAGTGAGGAAAATGACAAAAAATGTGTCTATTGTAGCTTTCAGACAATGAAAGAAGCAAACAAAATAGCTGCAGAAAGCAAGAAAGCCCAAGCACTTTTGAGGAGTAGCACACAACAGATTTTGCAATCTTTGAGAATGAACAAGGTAAAAACTACAATGCTGGTGAAAAAGAGGAACACAGAAGCGGTAAAGAATATCAGTTTAATACAGCAGCTAGCTTAGGTCCAGGTTCTTCATATGGCATACAGGAGATTGATTGAGAGATTTGGTGGGCCTAATTGTGCTGCACCATCTGCCCAAGTTACAAAACCTGCCAGGCATGTGACAGTTTCCAACAGGCTCACTGACGAGCAGATGTGTGCAGGAGTGTGTGTGAGAGCGTGTGTGTGTGTGTGTGTGTGTGTGTGTGTATTTAAGCTCGTCAGACTCTCGTTACTTTGAGATCACATCTTTTTTCAGGGAATTAAGACGAGAATTCCTGTCTTGAATTAAAGAGAAGTGTCAAATGCAAATGCACGTTGTGGTGATTTTTTTTATACATAATTATACCCCCCGTGTCCTTGTGGTAGTTTGTTGCGGATTTCATTATTTGTGCGATCTATCTGTATTGTTGGAGTGGTCATTGTTGCTGTCAGTATTGTTATTGATACAACAGCCTGACAAATGTCATAGGCTCAGAATGAATTTCCATAAATCAATCATCCATTTCCCTCCCTTCAATTATGCAATATAACAGATCGCCAGTGGAATTAAACAAAAGAAACCCGACAAAATGCTCTGCACAAAACATGCATACTAATTCCCCCAGTAAATTAATTTTGTGTTTAATGAGATAGCCAACAAGCAGATGTATTTCGAACCGAAAGTGCAGCCATCACACGTTTTAACAAGGCAGCTTCCGTAAATCATCAGGAAAGTCCTTAAAAAGTAAATGGCCACTGACATTTGTAATGGGTCATTTTAAAGGAATAGTTTGACATCTTGGGAAATACACTTATTCTCTTTCTTGCTGAGAGCTGTTTAGCTTAGCTTAGCACATTGCCTTGAAACTGGGAGAACTAGCTAGCTTTGCGATGTCCAAAGAAGTCAACAAAATCTGCCTTTCAACACCTCAAAATAACATGTTTTTTCCTTTATATCTCAGTGTAGCTGTATCCCTGTTTGCAGTCTTTATGCTAAGCTAATTTAGCTGAGCCACCAGCTTCATTTTTACTGTACAACCATGAGTGTGGTATCAATCTATCGAGAAAACAAATTAGCATATTTCTCAAAACATCTAAAAAAATCCGCCCACAAAAATCAGTACAATCAGTACAACACAATATTCAGTAATTCAGAAATATTCCCTGCTAGTGACTTAATGAATAAAAAAGCCCAGGGTTGAATCAGTAATATGATGGCGATACTCTGTAATGTCACTAAAAGGTGATGTGAACAAAAACCTTCCAAGGCCAACATCTCTCCACAATCAGACACATGCTTGCATAAAAAAAACCAAAAGGAAGCTGTTATATTAATGAAGTGACACTACTCTCTGCTTACAAATACAAATAAGTGATAGGATTTGCCTGAAATTGGACACCTTTGTCTTGCCAGAGGGGGGGAAGCATTGGTTTAGCAAATACGGTAATTGCATTTGCATATCAAATCACCAGCAACTATCCCTCTGCTGCTTTGTCCATGGAAGGGCTTTGATTTGGCTTTATCATCTACTCATTTTCCGTCTGATTTAGAAACCTTTTAACCATCAAAGTGTCTTATATCATTACTATTATGACTATTGTAAATTAATCATAAAGGCATCTTTACTTTATGTAGGAATTTACATATTTCAGTACTGACATGAAAGGCAGTTGTTCGACAGTCAGTTCATGGCTTTTGAAAAATACAATTCCCAAGATTTTCATTCATTGCTCCTTATAAAATCTGTCTGAACTCTGTTGTCCCCAGCGTGAATGTTTAACAGCGTTATTCATTGAGATATCAAGCCGCAGTATCTGCAGCAAAAAAAAAAAGAAAGAAAGAAAAGAAATTACATGGAATCCTTGTAAATGTCTAACAGCCATCCAAGCTACTAAACATGACAATAAAGTAATGGATTGTTAATTTACACACCAGGCTAGAGATTTCACTGGTGCCAATCCTGCCAATGATGTTAAAAATCCAGCAGTTGTTGCTTAAGCTTTAAAATGAAATGCACCCTCAAAAGGGCCGTTGAACTGCAGAGCAGCAAAGACAAAGTCATGCCTATTGTCGTCATATTTGTGTCACTATGTTCTGCAACCCTGTCTCCCCTCCTTGATTTGGCCGGGACGCTGGCATGTGTTTCATATTCTGCATACTCGTATCCCCAAGTCCCTCTCGTAATTATTATTCAGTAGATGCACTGTTTGGCACAAGGACAAAAGTTTGCATAATTTATGCAAGGCCGTCATCAATTTTTGAAAAATGACCCCGGCTTTTTCTTGTGCTTTTAACTAAATAGATGTTCTTCAGCCTGGACATAAAACGACCGCAAGGAACAGAGAAAACTTTATTTATATCTTTACCTAAACTTTGAACCAATGCAGATTTTATAGAATATATTAGGGTTGCTATGTCCAGCACAGATAAATTCTACTTTATTTTACTTCCTGTGCCGGTAACCCTCTCCCATTAGGACTAGAGTATATGAAAAATTCAAAAATAGTACATTGTGAGATTTTTTTTTCTGCCTCCTGAAGAAGTCAGCTTCTCAGAAAAAAGTATTTGGAGATGAGCGGAGTATGATAACATACAGCACAATTCCTTTGGATGTGTCCCTGAGGGCTCTCACCTGAGGACTTGGAGTTATTTCCAGCATAGTGCTCAAAGGATGATGTCCTCTGAGAAAAAAAAAAGGGACTTTGTTGTTCCACACCCCAAGAGAAAGCGCTCTATTTACTTAAATGAAGGAGAGGAAGATGTAAATAAGCCTTTTATTCCAAGCCTCTTCTCATGTCCATACATCCCATTTTCCATCCTCTCCCCTCCTAATCCCGGTTGTAAATGTTTTCCGTAGGATTGTCCACCGGTTTGGATTTCAGTAATCTATGGCTTGGATATTGTAATCCATTTATGTTGCCAGAACAGACAAGGGGGGGTTGGATGTTCATACTTTTTCTGTCTTTTTTTTGTTCCTGTCCTGTAAAGATGGAAAACTGGCAATTGTCCTTTAACTCTAAATAGGCTATGCTTAGTGAACAGGAGACCATTATCCAGAATTCTGGAGGTAAATCCAAGATTGAATAATAAGCTTCATGGTTTCTCTGCTTGTTTTTTCAGTCTCTAGTGATGAAATAGAACAAGAACATAAAGAGAACATTATTATATCTTATTTATAAGGATACGTTTTAATATTTCCTATGTCTATTTTAACATTACTCATCTCTATTTAAATAGTTCCCATTATATTTGACCACTTTAATAAATCTTACTAGCTGAAACAATGTTGCAACAATCAGCCAACCAATAATTCCTATTTGTAGAAAGTACATATTCGGTGCGTACCTGCATGATGTTGCTACACAGTTATTTCAGTAATGATGTAAAGACACAGTAAATGGGCTGTGTTTCCATTCAGACCAAGCTCATCAGATCATATTACTTTTCTCTCCATGCCGACTTGGCATTTCCATTTAAACCTGCTGTTTGCATCCGTGGAACCAATCAATAACCCAGCAGAGTGTGTTATTTGCATGGTAGCTCCTGTAGAGAAAGAGTGTGTGAAAGAGAGAAAGTACTGATATGAAAGAAAGTTGTTTTCTATCAGACTATGTAAGGTTGTAAGAGAGCAGTTTGCCCTTTGACCTTCAAAAAGATCTGTTGAGGTAGAAAAAATAAAAGTAGGATTCAGTGATATTGACTGTGCTTGATGACCGTTTGACTCTGCACAGTAAAATTGAGGGCAACGATGTAGTAATATTTAAAAAATGACTTAGTAGTATCCTTGCCCAATCTCTCTCTCGCTCTCTTTTTTTTTCCTTAAGAAAAAACAGATCGATGTGCTTCACTTGGTTATGGGACCCTTGGGATATATAACTTGGCCGTGACAAGCAGCACCAAAGCATCAGATGCATCTCACTTCACAGGCTGACCTCCAGAGCTGCAGGATTTGAATACATACATATTAACAAAGAATAATATTTTGTCATGGACAGTCATCTATTGTCTTGTCAGATTTGAGTCTGACCATTTATTATAGTGTATAAGAACTGGCACAAGGACAGTGATGGAAGACCCTGAATACTTAACTGTTTTTCTTAGTGAGTTTTACGTCAACATAAAAAAGTATGTGACGTCAGCTGCATATTCCCAGTTACTGTATTGTTGAAAGTAGTGGTGTGCTGATGATTGAGATCTTTCCTGAGGTCTTTTGAAGGAAGAATTTTTTTTAAATACTGGATGCAATTGCTCGAAGATAAACTTTTTACAGCTTCTTGTCAGAAGCTTGAGTTTATCTTTTTGTTCATCAGTTTACAGAAAACATTGCTGACAGTTGAAATGAAGCCATATGGCTCTATGAACCCTCAAACTACAGTCGTCTTTAAGCGTTAAGTGCCTCATTTTTCACACTAGCATGAGGTCCATTATATTTATAATTCATATGCATATTTAGCGGAAGTGCAAGCTTCATTCGGTATATGGGACATAATATGCATATTTATACAATTTAACATCCACAAACTGTGACGCTGTGTCTCTGCTAATACACCACAACATTTTCTTCTTCTTTTTTTCCCGAGCTGTTTGAAGATGTGACCCAGGATATGCTGACCTATTAGAAAGCAATAACGGATAAATTGCTTTGTAGATGTATAATAAAGGAGTGCTGTGAAAGACTCGAGGCGCTAAATAATTTCATCTCAATCGTTCAAATATGACACATTATTAAAATTGAAAAAGCCAGTGTTTTTTTTGTTTTTTTACCTGCAGGGTGTTGCTGTCTTCATTTGGTGGGGAATCAAATTGCAAGTCTGACTCATAGCTTAGACATTATCAGTCAGTACTGAGTTGGGTTATGTGTCTAACACTTGTTTCCTGTCATGCACAGGCTCCATATGAACACAGATGTGCATTCATGCCTCTCGCACTCAATTTAGCGTGAAACGTGAGCCAAGTTTCAGACCCCAGCTTAATAACTAGGGTCTGGTGTTTAATGTGTTGGTCATGCCGTCAATGCGGTGTGATGTGCATGTGCCTCATGTGAGTGAAGACATACTTTGCCTTTGGCACGCTTTATGTTGTTTAGATTATACAGCATCGACATACTGTTATAGGTAAACTGAGCCACTCCACTCCCACACGAAGTAGAGAAAAAAAACACCAAATTTCGACAGAGGTTATGGTTCCTCCTCGTCCAGCAAATCAGTGGGAGCATAAACACTTAGCTTTGGTGACACTCGGCTTGTTTCAGGGTACAGGTGGTACCCAGCTCCTGCTCCAGCTTTTTTTCTAAACTAAACCCTTCACACACCAACAAATATAGTTACCTAAATCTTAGAAGTAACACCTGGTAACTCCTATAGGTGGTACATAACTTATCTGGCCGTGTTCATGAGTATAGCTTACGTTAGAGCAGGCAAAGACACTGTTTAATTAATTCCTTAAACCTTTGCTTTTGTGTTTATAGTGCTGGAAAGGCAAGGGAAAAAAAGACACCACCCTCCCACTCTTTAAATGCAGAGTATAGCTTCTGCTACAGCCCCATGCACACAGCTTCAGCACATGGAGAAATCAAAGGCTTGACAGGCCTGCCGCGCCTAGTTATGGTTGCAAGGCTATGATTGGATAGTCACTGTTCTGGGGAGGGGCTTAGTGAATATTCAGTTACATCATGTTGACTGCGCGGATCTCATTGAATGTATTCAGGTGGACGCAATCCGCAATGCGACCCACTAACATGATAAGAAGCTTTTACCTAATACTAAACAAAAGAAGCATAATCTATAGCATTAATTACTTTTTCAGGACACTTAAATTTAGTCCACTAAATCTGAATGAATGCTTACAAAGCACATTTATGTATGGACGGCCTCCAACTCGCCTTATTCCCACACACGCTGCTTCGTCTCACTTCGAGTCATTTGAATTTTTAAGGGATCGTCAAAGAAACTGTCAGCATCAGCGTGCACGGTGGAAATCACTCAAACACACTGAGTTATTGGTGCCATTTGCGGCAGGCATTAGCGCGTGGATACGGGCACGGATCACTGAGGTGTGCTTCAATCTGAATAATGATTTGCAGAGTCAGACTGAACAGAGGACATTTCTCCGTGTCACTCCAGTTAACATGTGCCCTTTCCGTTATGGTGACAGCTCCCTGCGTTTGACAGAATGTCTGCTGGGAAAGTTGTGGAAAATACCTTGTGTGCTGTTGTCCTTACCAAAACTAAATTACACCCACATGCCATGTGAAGGCACAGCTGAAAAATTCAATTTTAAAGAAACCAAATGTCACCGGCCCAATTTTTGTAACATATGAATGGAAAAGGGCACAGTAATCCAGATTTCTAAATAAACCAAAGTGTTAATGTGGTCTGAATCAGGCTCTCACAGTCAACTGTACATGGCACTTGACATTGTCCTCTGACTCGGTTGCTTTATTGTGTTATTTTTATTTCAAAGTAGTTTAATTATCTCCACTACTTCATTGTCAGTATCCAATTTGTGCAGCTCTTAATATCATAACATTGCATTAGCCTCTGTGAACCTTATTTTCCATTATGAGGATTCAGAGAAATCTTTGTAATATTCACATTACAGCTAATGCAGTGCACTGTGGGAATACACACTTATTGGGAATGTGCTTGAGCGGGTGAGCGAATCTGCAGTGGCCAGTGCGAGGTCAAAGCAGACGCCACGTATGTGCAGATAAGACTGTAGAGATTGGAGCATCAGTGATTGGAATTCACACTTTTTATTTTTTCTTCACACTGTTGAGACAACTTGAAAACAAGAGCGCAGCAGTACATGTTGCTATCATCAATCACCTCAGAGTCTCAGTGGCTGCGATGCGTCAAAAGGATGCAAGCCATGATTCTCAATGATAGGGCTGTTAAAAATTCAGGCTCATGAATGGATAGCATCGGGATATGTTGTGGTAGGAGGCGCTATCAGAGCTGAACCGGTGGGAAAACTAATCTCAAAGACCCGCTGACTATAATTACATGTACATGCTGTAAGAAAGCAGTTAACAGTGTCCCATGTCTATAATGTATTATAGACTGCTTATAGCACTATATGAATATATTCATAAGCACTCATTCATATTCATAATTCTTTCGAACAATAAACATAACTCAATATAATAATTAAATAATGACTTATGAAGTCAAGTATCATAATGCTTTATAATTGCAGGACACTTGCTAACATGTTTTGCAAGGATCATAGTGTTTTATAATTTGTATAGTTCTAGTACATCGGTATAAATTTATAATGCATTATAATGTCATTATATGTCACTCTAAGTGGCCATTAGGTACTTTAAGTAAAGTGAGAAATCTGTGTGGAGCAATGGAAGATTCCCACACTGGGTCTCAAAGAACCACAATTGCAGTGGTGTGGCTCACTGATGTGTTTTTAATAGTTTTTAGACAACAGTGTAGCTCTGGGACAGAGAAATAATCAGGCTGAAATATATACTAGCCTTATTTTTAAAGTTCATGTAAATAAAGCAAGACTGTAATGAAGAAAATATGTAAAATATGGTAGGTGCTACAGCTTGGAATAGAGAGTTCCATTTAATATTTTAATTACCCCCAATGTAAATGTTTTCACTGAAGGAAACAAGGTAAAATCTCCAGTGGTAAATAGTCTCAAACAAGGCTATACTGTTTAAATTTCTAAAATTGATGTGCGTCACGTCGACCATTCACATGGATTTAAAGCTCCCCATTGACTGCTTCACATTACTCATTTTTCAATCTCAGTTTGGAAGTATCCATCAAATTTCATGAAGCCTCTCAAATTCAAGATGGTAACAGATTTTTAGAGGGAAAGCAGACCTAGCACTGGGAGTTTTAAGTCATCTGTTAATCAGAGACACCCATAATTATACTAGTTGTGAGGCATTTTCCTCATTTTTCAATTTGTATGCCCAGTGTTGGCAAGAGTTTCCTAACTATATTCATTCTGAAATTCCTGACATGAGCATTGTGGTGTTGGCTGATGTCGTAATATTTCCACCCCTCCCGATGGACATATTGGGTTATAAATATGAGATCCACCAGTAATGTCTTGCACAGATGATGTTATTAGACTTGCCAGCCTGAGACATCAGCTATGTGTATTGGACGTCTGTCAAAGCACAGTCCCTCCTCCCCCCACTCCGACTCCCCCCAGTGCTGAAACCAACTGGTCCAGGAATTGCGTGCCAGACTTGTGGAGAGTCCCAGAGACCCCTCTCTGCTTCATGTCCAAGTCAAAAGAAAGACTCTGGCATTGAAATAGACTCCCCCACTCTCATGATATAGAGGCAAAAAAATCTCCTTTGCCTTGGCCAGCTGCATTTGGAAATCTGGTTGGGGGTGGGTTGTTATGGGGTAGTGGGCAGGATAGAGTTTCAGAGTTAGCTTTAAAGGTGGTCTCCCCACACACTCCTGATGGCCTGTTGTGCAGGTTGAATAACATTCCAGTGTCGGATTGATACAAAAATGAAATGAGGAAAATGAAAGGGGAAAGGACGGTGGGATAGAAAGCCCCCTTCAGCTGAGCCTCGGGCACCCCACTGTAAGTATGGGATAGAAGGAGCTGACAGGACTCCCCAGAAATGGAGTCAACATTGTTCTGTTTGAGAGGCATTGAGGTTTTTGATCAAAGAGGATCATCAGCGATGTAAAAAAGGCCACTACAGGGTTGGGACCAGTGTCAAATTCCTTGACTCAGTATACAACCCTATTCCTTACTCATACTCCTACCCTTTTCAAAACAGAGTAAGTTTACACCAGTTGGTGGTGCAGATTGGCATTAAGACATGCTTGTCTTGTGGCATTTTGTAAGGTTTTGCAAAATGCAGGGTTGTCACCATGGGTGAACGGCAATCATCCAATATTTGTTGAGACATTTAACTCTAAACCACAAATGCTAACCTCATGGTGGTGCTAGAGGAGAAGTCAGTGGATTTCGTCCCATTCCATCTGGTAGATGTTGATATTTTAAAAAAAAACTTACCTCCTAGGATTCATTCTCAGGACAACATAAGTATTTGTGTTGAGTATCATTACAATACTGATACTTAATAGTTTTTTTATATATTTTAGTCTGAATTTAAGTGGTCAACTGACCAATCAAATTGACAGACTGACTTGACCATCTCTAAAGTTATCCCACTGGCATGGCTAAAAACCATTGCCATTATTTAGAAATGAAATGTGTCCACTAATGTTATGTGTCTTCAAGATTGTGTTTATCAAAGTTTGTTCATTGTGTTGAAAGTCTCATGAATGGATTTTGCATGAACACACTAGCTGGATGACTTCTCCTTGAAACCTTATAGGCTAATCTCTGCTACCAAATTAAATACAGGTTGCTCCGTTAGACCTTCCAGCATTGATACGCTCAATATTGATTGGGAAAAGGCCACTGCCATCGACAAAGAGTCTACTGTTATCCCATCGGCATAAACAGGAGGCAATCTCATTAAAAAGACTGTGTTTCAAGTGGGTCTGCAAAATGTCCACATATTTGAGGTGTGCTACTCTGGAAAGTCAGAAGCAATTACTGACTTCCTCACTTTCAGTTGCTCTGTGGAGAGGGCAGAATGGTGTTTGGTAGCTGTGGTGTAAGTGGACAAATAACATTACACCAGAGTGCAATTAGGACTTGGACCTGGGTTACAAGTCTGGATGATTCCATGTGTTGTTTGTGTGGAGGAATAAGTAAAGAGAGAGCAGAAGGTTAGAGTTTGAGGGAGTGTTTATCATAGAATAAGACAGAGTGTTTATGCACTTGCTCTGTATTCAAAAATGTGTCACAGCTGCGAACAAACATCTGGGTGCTAAACCTATTATTATTCTTTAAAGCTGATTCATCCACAATTGTTAGGCCTTCTATGTCCATCTATCCAAACCTTGAATCCATGTTGTGCGCTTTTAATTCTTGGACTAAAGCCTTAGCCTGTAACAGACTGCCCTGCACGTGTGCGTAAGCTCCAATCACCGTGCTGTAAAAACCGTGCTTTACAGTCTGCTCCAGTACTTTGACATTCGCTAACTATCTCCGACCGTTATGTGGCTGCCTCACCCCGGGAGACCTCCGCTTTTAGATTTATAAAGGTTGCCTGCTGAGTCCAACCCAAACACATTCTACCGTTCAGCCAAGAGACACGGGGCAAGGTCAGTGGATTATGTGTGTATGTTTTCATGCCACTCCCCGAAGTGTGTCTGAGTGCATAAAAACACAAAGGCACACACAGGTCACACAGATTGTCCTCTCCTCCCCCGTGCACTGCAGGTACTCTTCTCTCATGATCTTATTTGGCACGTAAAACATCTAAGTTGCCTCTTCACGCTAACTCACGACATGGATAGAGCAACCATCAGTACCTCCAATGCTGGTGTCAATGAGATTTTCTCTTTATGATCCCCAATTCACTTCATTAAATCCCTTGTGTTTGCAAGTCTTTAATGACTTAATTAGATTTAGTCAGCATCTAGTGAAATTAAACCAGCATATCCTAAATGGCTTTTTTCTTTTCTTTTTTGAAATAGCACAGTGTGAGAGTCTATGCTGCTGAGTCTTTTTCACAAATGTTACATTGGTTGAAGTACACACACTGTTTGTCCAGTGCTGCTGCATAAACAAAACTGAAAATATAATATACTTAGTGGAGTGCCGGGAAAAAAGTGTATCAATAAAGAATAAGAAAAAGGGTTGAATATAAAGCTTATTGAAATTCAGTAGACATTCAGATTGAGGTTGATGTAACCTTAGGCGCCCGAGCTATCTCATCGGGTTTTTCAACTCTTGGTAAGATCAGACACTTCGAGACCAGCAGTGATTTTTCAGACCTTAGAGCATTGCCTGGACAAGAGGGGAGAGTATTGCTCTCTTTGTCCGGAGACATACCCCATGAGGATGTTTGCCCAGACCAATCAGACTTTCATCAAACTCCATTCTATACTAGTCTGAGGACTGAGGGACCCTCCCGCCTGCTGGCTCTCTATACTTCTCTTATACTTTAATCACAAGGCACCTCTTCCCTGTGGCTTGGAAAAACAAAATGCCCAATTATAGATGATTATCTCTGAGTATTTTTGTGATAAGTTGGACTCAGGCAAGAAGTGAGGAAGAAGGGCTGGCAACAAGGACGGCCTCTCAGGGTGATCTTAACCATAATGATTCGGAAATGCTTCATGGGATATTGGTCGAGCTGGCAGCTGTTTCCAGCACACTCTAGGTTGTTTATTTTCACAGCGGTATGCGTGGGCTGTCAGGTTTATCAAAACCAACTACTAAAATGCTTTAAAGTAAAAAAAATTACAATCTCTCTGAAAACCTTTTAGTAGTATTCCCATTCTACGTCTGTGTTTGATCCTTTAAATTTTAAGTTCAGAAGGTGGTCCTTGAGCATTCTAGCGGGCATTCACAAGTTTATTCTTGTTCGCTAATCGATCACACCAAAGCCAGGTCACAGGGGTCTTGACAAGAGGAGCTCTCTCACATTTCAGCCTGCATTTTCTAAAAGCTGCTAGACAACACAAAAGGAGCCTACAAAGCAATTCACAACAATGACCCCTTGACCTCTGTGTCAACTATGTTTGGATGACTATTTACCTTTAAACATCAGGTGAATAAGAACATCGGACTCAACCAGGAAATGGGCTTTTGTTGACTGATAAGAAAAGCTTTGGAGTGGTTGGAGTGCTTGCTCTGAACATTTTCCATTCCCTTAATGTTGTTTCTTGTCTTTAATCTACTAATGCTACATTTAAAAACCTATTTTTTGTCAGTTTGACTTGTGTTTCTGTTTCATCCTTACGTAAATTAGTATTGAAAACAAGTAGGTGAAAGTAGTACAGCGCTTTGAATGAGTAATGAATTGCAGAGCGCTGGTATAATAGTAGCTTTTAGTTGTAGTCATGGTGAGGGTTGGGAACAAAGGTTAACTCCCAGTACAAATTGTACTCAGGATGCAGAATCTTTGAAATAAACACAGTACAACAGGATGTCGTAACCTCATTTTGTAAGACAATATGAAAGACAATAACCTCTAAAAAGCATGAATTAATCACGCATTGTATTTCTTTACTTTTCTAAGTGCTTTCAATTTCAAATACAACTGAGGTAAAAAGCTGGACAAAGAGAGGATTACAAAAGAATATATCTCAATAGCGGTGCCAGTGAATCAATAATGTGTTGCAATAAAACACATCACAATATACTGCTGCATTGATTATTTGTTCACGCTTTCATATTGATATTTGCACATTCAGGAACATTGCTAGAACCAGGACATTTTACAGAATGCAAGCCAGAGCAGGTTCTAACAAAAGATGTTTTGACTGAAATCAAATCTGAAAATAGATTTTAAAAAAGGGTCCTTCAAGTGTCAGTGTTGTTGCGATGAGTCTTTTATCCTATGTGTTTGCAAATTATATTGTCACCATCTTCCTCTCACTGGCATGTTAGGATAGTATTTCAAAATGTATTTGCAATTATTATGTTATATAAAAATCAAATAATTTCACTAAGACAAATCTAGAGATGCTTCAATAATGAAATGGAGGATTTGGTCAAAAACTCTGTTTCTTTTGTAACTTAAAGTAAAATTACGTAACTTTTAAAGAAGAAATATTACATTGAATTTCTTACCAATAAAAAGTTGGACTAATAATCAATAGAACCCACCTTTTGTTCAATGAAATACACTCTACAGAAATATACTCAACAGTATTCTTTGATGCTGGGGCCAAACTTGGTATGACTCATAGATTGTGATTGCTGATACTATCTAATGTATGTTAGCAAACTTTACATAGAAATTGCTGAGTAATAGACATTACTGGCTCAGTTTTCTCCTTTATTCTCGACTCGTGCTACTGTAGTGAACTGTACTGTACTGTTGCAATACATTTTAACAATTTTTTCCCATAAATGTCACGACAGTGTGTCCATGCCTGCTATTCAGAAAAGGTTACATAGATTTGCTTCAAGCTTTAAGAGCTTTTCGCTTGTTTTTGCAGGTATAAACAATAAAGCACTGTGGTTACTTAGCTCCCTCTCTGCTTTTCCTCAGTCAATGACCTGACTAATGTACACCATTTCTTTCAAGCCGTTCATATATATGCATGAAATGTACATTTAATATGCACTGATGGACATGTATGCATATAAACACAGACCTGCCTTCTCTTCCAACCACTGGATCTTTCTGTTTTTTTCTTTCTCTCCCCTCCTTTGCCCTCTCCTGCTCTGCGTCTAATTGCGCAGTGAGTGGAGTCCAGGTGGAAACCATTTGAATTCCCTGTGGTCGTGACCACAGTGGTTGCTTGTGACACAGTCATACCTCTCATTTCCAGACCATTTACAACATATTCTTGCCATCCGTAACACTCATGCTACAATCATTATGCCACCTAGACACACCATAGCAATTTGTGGTCAAAAGCACAAATAAAGACATGGAGGACCAGATGGAAGGCAGAATTAACATTGTAATCAAGTCTGTATTGAGTGCATGCTGCATGATGCATAATGTACTTGTTGATAATATGCATCCCATAGACCTAGCCAAGGATGCTATGCAATTCATGTTTTAAGATTATATTTTGTCCGCTTGGCTCAGCATCAGATAATGATATTGAAATGTATGCGCCATTGGGATCAGTGTTATTGACATTGGAATTTGCTGTACCCCTGATTCAGAGGCTGAGCTGAAATTGCTATTGTTGTTTGTGTGTGTGCGTGCGTGTGTGTGTGCTTGCATTTTTTTCCCCTTCTCAAATCTGGCAGGGAATGAAGTGTCTATTGGAAAATTATGCAAATGCAGTTAAAGAAAATACAAAACTGAGGGAAATTGAGACCTGGAAAAAGTCAAATACAAAAAAGAAAGAAGAAAAAAAAATGGAGGCATTTTATGAGCAGATGGCCTCTAAACATGGCTTCAACCATGCTCAGGCTGTGTTGAAAAATGATAGCAGCTATTAGAAAAAGTGGCTTGGTTCGGCTTTGTTTCAGGTGTGAAAAGGCGTGGCCTGTATTATGTTTCTTCTTTGAAAGCTTTGCTCACTGTGCTTCATGTGGCCCGCAGCTGTCCTCTGAACACATGTTGTCCATTTTGAAAGCAGTAAAGCGGCTTGTACCATTTTTGTTAGCCAGTCAGAATTTACCAATCATCAATTTATTCAAGTGCAACAGCACATTTACCAGTTTAAGAGTTTTGACACAATCTGCAGCCTCCATAGCTGCTGTGTGAGGCTGTGTGTAGTCACAGTTGCAAGCTATATGCTAACATGCTCACAATAAAATAGCAAAAAATCATGCTTACTATCTTAGTTTAACATGTTAGCATGCTAGTAATTGCTAATTAGCAACACAGAAAGTGCAATGAGGCTGATGAGGATGTTGTTTTGCAGCCCTAACCATAATTCTAACCCTATAAACTAAAGGTATTGGACATATTAGACCTGATAATAGCATTTAATCTGTTGGGGAAACAACTTTCTGTAACTAATCACATGACAATCTGTGTAAAAGTTTTTGATATATCACTCTGGACCAAAGTGGTTAACCACTAAAAACAAACAACCAACCAACGCACCGATACCATGAAACCACACCGCTAGCATGGCTAAAAATAACATAAAGACTGGGATGTTACACATGAGGTCAAGTTTTTTAACTACATATCTATCATGCCCATAACCCTGCCAATAACATCAACCTGTATCCTAGAAAATTGCTCTCGTCAGAGCAATACATTGGCAATATATTGATGCTGCTGTCTGAAAAGAAATCCATATAGTGTATGAGATTTACCTTTGAGGTCACAGTGTTTTAAACCTTTATATATTCTTGTTTTTTTTTGTTACAAGACGTTACAGGATGTATTTTTGCTTTGAGCATGATGCTGTTTATTCCCCCTGCTCTGATGTAATGCTCCTCCTTTTAGCTCACATACAAAATCAAGACTGGCCACATAATGACTTGCAGTGTTTGTGGGCACAGCATGCCAATTGCTCCTGGTAGGTGATTAATGGCCAACAGGTAAGGTTGTCATGGTAACATGCCTGCCTGAGCCACTATAGTAACAGCAGTCAAAGAGAAGGCTGTATGTTGGATTCACTCACATTGGCAATTCATGACCTTCAGATATCAGCTAATATCTTTTTTTCTTCCTCAACATCTTCATCTCTGTCTTTTATTGTATTCATCCATTTCATCCATCGTTCCCATTTATCTCACTGATCATGCGCTCCCCTCCTCTCTTTCCATCCTCCCACCCTCTCATCCTTCCGCCCCTCAATTTTTTATATTCCTCCCTTCTTCCTCAGTTCTTGATAGTCCATCCTTCTACCGTTCCTGTCCTGCCTCTCTTTCTTGGTTTGTCTGAGATCCATTTGTGCTGCATTAGGCCAGATTTGCTGAGAGAGGAGGAGGAGGAGGAGGAGAGAGAGAGAGAGAGAGAGGGAGAGAGAGAGGGAAGATAGAAAGAAGGAAGACATGGAAAATGGATAGTGCCTGAGCTTTGCATTATAATGGAGAACTGTCTCAAGGCAGATTTACCCTGCCTTTAAATGATGCATCTATCTGCATTTATTCACCCAACTGTACGCCTGCCTGGCCTATGTGCTTTTTATTCCTCTCTCTTATGGGAATTTAACCTGTCCCCATTGTATGTCTGTGCGCTGTTAAATATTTGTAATGGTAATTTGTTTTATTTGTTTTGCGGCAGGTCTTTTTTATTTTTATTGTGTGTGCAAGTAATTTCCTCTAATGGATCGTGTTTCTATTGTCTTGTATTTGGGAAGTGTTTTGTGTGTCAGGAGGGGTTGCAGTGCCTTTGTGTGCACGGGGAGGAGGAGGGATGGTCCCATTATTTAACCCAAGCCATCAGTCACACTCAACAAGCCTATCATATAGGACCATTCAGAGACTGTGCAGGCTAAAGTTAGCGCTATTATCTGCCTGTCACTGGCTAGCTGTGTTGGGGTCCCTTGTGGAAAACCAATTGTATGAGTGAATGCCTTGCTGCTCACGTTGTCAAGCTCCAGGGATGCACAGCGCCTTTAAAAGAGCGCTCTCCATTTACCTTCGGTTTTTCACACCTTTCAACTCGCATTAGAAAAGCATGATTTTGACATTTCAGCTGTGTTTAGTATTATAAAATTGACCGCTCAATTTTAAACCATCAGCAAGGTTTTGGAGGCCCAACCAAGTGGAAAATATCATCTTTAACTCTAGAAGGAGAGGATGATCTCAGTTTTAATTATCTCAGCTCATCTCCTAAGATTTTCGAGTGAGTGCTCATCACTCAAACTGTATGCAGACAGTGTGCTTGATTAATATTCATTTTATATGAGACACTTCATTTGCATGAACACACTGTCTGTCTCATAAAAATTACCAAGCCCTCCCCGCTGGTATGATAAGCATCTGGACATGAAACAGTTGAAAATCAGTTGAGACATGGTACTTAACCCGGCAACACGATCCCATTTCATTACATAGCGTTATGTGGGAGGGCTTCAAACAGGCGTAACTAGTAACATCATACTTAGCATGCCTGCATCAGATAACATTTTGGATCAAGTTTCACTTTGTTTCAGTGGCATTGTATGGAATGCCTCTGGATTCAGGGAAATCATCTTTGGTTTCCTCAGGTCAGGAAGTGACAGATGGAGAGATGCCTTCAGGTGCGTCGCTCCGATGGCTATCTCACTCAGTTATGTCGGGGGAACAGAAATGAGATTGCCGAAGGTGAAGAGATCCATTCCAAAAGGAATTAATTAGAAAAATTTAAAAAGAAAATGTGGCACTGGCTTTAAAATGAAGGCTTGCCAATTAAACATTATATTTTCAGGAACATAATCATTTGTGTTTTCTAGATATGCCCACATATATTTCAGGTGGCAATTAAAAAAAAATCCATACCAGCTTGGAACAAAATCCTTTAAATGGCAGTGCTTATCAGGCAATAGAGGAGGAAGTAATCTCTTTCTTGGTAGGCTTATTTTGCCTCCTTAATTTGACGTTAAGAGCATTGTTAGTCTGTTCTGAAATTAATTAAAAAAGTTGAGATGATATATTTGTATTGACACAACACTACAGTACATAACAGTACAGTTCATGCGGATATACTACATCTTGATATGGAAACATAAATCATGTCCAGCTATTAGACATGTTGTCATATAATTTATACCAGAGTGTCCATCTCTTTGATATCTGTGGTTGTTATGTGGGCAATGTGACACATCAATAACACGACTGTACAACAACATTTCATTAAAGCCAGACTTTTGCATCAATGTGTTGGAATACATTAACTCGTATGGCAATTAATGACTGACTTTGAGCAAAAACATTGATGTATAAATAGTTTCTCAATTGAATTTCCAGAAAATTAAAAGAATTAAAAATGTAAAAAAAAATAATATATATATATATATATATATATATATATATATATATTGTGATATATGATATTACATTGCAATATGAAATTTCCTATACCATGGTAAAATAGTATTATAGTACAGTACTCAATCTGTACCACTAAAATGTGTTGTGGTATAAATTATAATAAACCATCACGTGATGTTTACCAGTCAATGCAAATATGAGCTCATGGGCAAATGGGGAAAAAACAAAACAAAACATCCATATTCATGCATTATATTTGACAGTATGGTGGGAATAGTCAGAAAGTACTACAGATTATTATTATTTTTTTTAATTTTTTAATTTTTTTTAATATCTTAATATTTCTGTAGATTATGCTTGGCTTGTTCCTTTTGACTAACAGCAGGCTTCAGTAAAAGAGAGACAGTGACTCACATGGTAACTTGTAGTTGTGTATTTAAATATGTAAAGTATATGTAAAAAGGATGTAAAACAGTTGGCATAGTGTATTTTACTTCTGGCAAACTCTTTTGCAGTCATGAGTTAAAGAAATAAATAAAGGAAGCTTGAGACATTTTTTTCCAGTGCGGTCACAAGACAATGAATAGTCTGACCAGGCATTTCTGAAATAAATGAAATGTTCTCCAACAGTTTTCCATGAGAGAAGTAATATTATAGTGGTGACAGGTAAAGGAGCAAATGCCAAGGCGCACAGGTGGATTAAAATTTTCTTCTTCTTTTTTTCAGTACTGACTTTATTAAGGATTTGCAGCTCCTGATACATTTTATTATCAACTGTTGTGTCATTGACAAAGCAGAGTCACACAGCATGCCTAATTACAACATTACACATTTGACTCTCACCCAATCGGAAAAGCACGAGTGTGTTATCAATGTCAAGATAGCGGCAGGTGTTTAATAGTAAATCAGTAAAGCAAAACATGCTTGGAGCTTTTAACACTGAAATCTTGTATTAACAGGGTGCATTTTCAGCACCTTTCCAGAAAGGTGTTTTTGTGTTATTATCAGTATCACAGATGAATAATGATTGTATATTCAAATGTACTAAAATTGTACCATGTCTCAGAAAAGTTTCGTTTAAAAAAAAAAAAAAAATTGTTTTGATTTTACTCACAATCACTCCGCCGTTTAAATACAGCCCTAATTTTGGATCCAGCTTAAATCAAGCTAATAGGTTCCCTTTCCCTCAATGCTATTTGTCTCTCATTTGTCTTTTTCTTGCTGTGAGACATATCCCCCCATCAACTACTGCTCTATATCACCCAGCTCCATTTTGCTTTTGCTAGATAGAAAAGGCAATTAATTAAAACTGTCAGGATTAATCTGGGCCCCTTTGGCACAGCCAAGAAGACTAAAATATCAAAAATGACAATATTAACAATCGGGGGAAAAAAAGTTGTCCTGCCGAAAAAGTGAAGTAAATAATGAAGAAGTCTCCTTGATGTGCCTGAGAAGAGACGCAGCAGCCGCTCCTCGGCCCGCTAAATGTTGGCCAGCTTATCTAAGGGAGGTATCCTAAATCCCCCTCAGAACAAGTACCCTTGAAACGTCAGCACCATAATGTATCATAAGGCTCCTTCTGGAATACAAGACGAGTTGGCAATGCAGGGCTACCACTCTGTCTTTTTTTTTTTTTTTTTTCCTTTTTTTCTTCCTCTTTTTTTTTTTTCATTGAACCGGGTCCAACTCCTCCTCATACGTATTTTATGATGTGTCCTCTTGGCGCTTGATAGGAGTTCCTATACCTAAGCCCACATGTTTTTTACCTTCATTTTTTCCTGAGAGCAAATTAACAACTGTGATAGTGAAGTGTTTTTCATTTTATGTGATAATTTCCAAGAAACACCTGTAGTTGCTTCTTTATCGGTTTTGCTGTGAGATACGACAGATCTGTGCATAGACTGACACACACACACACACACACACACATACATACACACACACACACACACACACACACACACACACACACACACACACACACACACACACACACACACACACACACACACACACTAAGATGGATTTGCATGCTGATACACAAGTTCTCATGATCTTCCACGATAGAGGCAGCCTCCATCTATTCCAACTTTCTTCCTGCATTTCAGTGACAGTTTAAAATCAAAGTCTGGATGAAAAAAAAAAAAAAGCCATATGCCAACAATCATACCACGGAAATCAGCGTTAGTTTGTCTCATCTAATACATACTTTCAGTCTGTTTTGTGTCTGTGCCTTCTTTTTAGTTTCCATCTCTGCTGCCAATTTAGAAATTGTCCTACTGTATAAACTCCAGGGCCTATTTGTCGCTTGGACAGTGTATGTGAATGTGATTATGTCTGGAATAATGTATTTTTTTGTCAAGGGAGTCACAGTATCTGATTTGGTGTCATATTTAATTTAGCTCTCCTGCAGCTGTCAGAGCGTTTTATTAAAAGCGCTGTTTACTCACAAGCATATTCCTTTGATCAAATACACTCTTTCACATTGCTTTTCTACTGGCTTAAAAGCCCTGCCGTCACAGATATATATAAATATATATACACACAGCAGGAATGAAGTAGACAATAAATTGGTTCAGACTGGTTATTCAGGCTTCTGCTTTTGTTCTCTCATAGCACTCTGCCAAGACTTTGCTGAGCAATACACTGACTTACTATATAGCCTCTTAATATTGTCCAAATGGTCTGTTTATGCAGAGACTCATGATAGGCTTGCTGTCCTTCTCTTAATCCCATTAATATCTCCTCAAAAAATCCGATTACTCTAATCTAGGATTTTTGAATTGGGATTAAGCACTAGATTATGAGATGGGGAAATGTCACTGCACCCAAAAAAAAATGCAGTGACAGTGAAAAGCATCCAGAGATATATGTGAGAAGTCTGATAAAAGGACAGAGGTGTATTTAAAATGTAGTGTGGGTATAACTTGAGATTTTGATGGCAACCAGCTTCCCAAGTGCCTTGTCCTTCGTTGCTGCGCTCACGTTTTGACCTTTCGTAACCAGATTTTCTCATGTGCCACAGCGGTATTATATCCTAGCAATATTAAATGCACTATAGAATGCCTAATGTGCAAGGATAATGCTTGTGCAGAGGAGAGCTGCATTGTGTGTGCACTCTTTGGCTTGTATCATTTGGCTGAGATTATACGTCCCACAGCAGATCGTGGCTGATAGTGGATAATAGAAGGGTTCAGATGGCCTAATCATTAAAGCTGACTTAACCTTAATATCATGATATGGGTTTGATGGGGATAATCTTAAGAATCTCATCAGAATATAAGCAGTCACATTTTTTATTTTTTATTTTATTTTATCCTCCCTGTTTTTTTTATATTCATACTTCACTTAAAGGATGTGGAGTTGCAAATTTTCACACACCGTTCTTGAACAGTGCCTCATTCCACACATCCCAAGTGTTAATCTCACAGCAGTCACAAGCCAACACTATGTAAATCACATCAGATAGTTTGCATGGTGTTGTATATTAACTAGCAATAGGTTAGCGATGACTTCATCCTGGGTCGGGAGTTCACCGGTGACGCCACTCTCGCAGGCTTAAAGGAGGTCAAGGGTAGCTCTGGCTCATTCATCTCGGCTCAGTGAGTCTCGTTAGCCGTATTGTCGGCTGGAATTTTGGAGCGGAGCCTTCGAGCACAGTAGTCGTTTCTACGGTCGCGCAAATACATTCGCAGGTGCAACAACTCAAACTGTGAAGTTACGGCTCATGCCCACGGGAAAGAGAAAACACTGCCGCGTTTCTTATGTCGGTTACCATCAGCCCTCGCAAGAATACACACATTACATCTACTCTCCACATACACACACAAACGCACGGCTCTCCACTGAATCCCATAGCAGTGTGTGCTTCATCGCTCCATCCTTGGCTCTCTGTGGGGGTGATTTGTTGGTAAGGTGGGGGAGTTAACACTTCGATGAGCAAACAACAACAGAATATCCAAAAATACATTTCGCGGCTCGCACTGTCTTAGTGTTTGGTTGATCACACCCGGTTTGAGTTCGGCTGACTGGAGATTGAGCAACTTGCACCGTGTCACTCCATGACAACTTGAAACCCACAATACCATAAGGACTGTGTATAAAGATGACAAAGCCGTGGTGCATCCATCTGTTGTATTTCTTACTAGAATAATACACTCTATTGTTCCTGTGAAAGAACGAAAGAAAAAGTTCTTCAGAATTTCAAAGTCCTAACTCTTATTTACTTGAAGTCTACTTTTCAGCTAACATGTATGTTTTTTTTGTTTTTTCATGACAGATACTGGACGGCATCTGGCATCAGTGCCAACACGACCTGTGATCTCCTGGGGAAGAGTGGCACATTGGAGGGAACCGTGCCATAAAGGAAGCACCCGATTCGGGCATTTGC
Source organism: Scomber scombrus (assembly GCF_963691925.1). Classification (NCBI taxonomy): domain Eukaryota; kingdom Metazoa; phylum Chordata; class Actinopteri; order Scombriformes; family Scombridae; genus Scomber; species Scomber scombrus. Next base: position 13,852,713 of record NC_084992.1, on the reverse strand, counting down.
CGACAAAAGGCCGAGTACTGAACTCAACCGGGACCTTCAGCAGCGGGCGGTAAGAGGAGGAGGCCATGTGGACCGCACGCCTGCTAGTCCTCGCCAGCCTCTTCGCACCAGCCGCTCTGGGTGAGTTACGCTGATGAGAGCGAGTGTGTGCTTGTGTTTGTGTCTGCGTGGGTGTGCAGATGTGGGCGCAGGATCATACTCTCGCATTTTGCAACGGGCATGATTTGAAGCCGTATCAGAATTTCATCCTTTGCTATTTAAGTGCCAGATTCTGTCAGCCAACTGCGATAAAACCCCCTGACTTTATGTCTGTCTCGTTTTTCAGTGTCTATCCTTACGCTAATTAGAAGTTTTTTCCTCTCCAAACTCACTGAAACTTTTTTTTTTTTTTTTTTGCTTCTTTGCTTTCTCTGTCTGTTCCCTTCTCTGATTTTCTGTCTATTTTTAGATGTGTCCCTCTTTCTCCTGGCTCTGTCTTTTGCTCTCCTGGCAATAGAAAATGAACTGAAATTACTTTCAAAGAATCATTAACACTGCTTTGGCTTTGTGTTGCACGCTTAAGATAGCGAGAATTGCAGGAGGGCGTCAAAAAAAAAGAAAAAGAAAAAAAACTTCCTTTATCATTTCATACATTAAGATCTTAAGATTAATTTGCAAAGTCTTTGTTTTTCTACGTCATGGTAAACGGAAACCAGCATAGTTTTGCAGCCTTTCCCTTTGGCCTCTGTGGATTGTTACAGAGGCAAAGCAAATGAAGTCATTTAAATTCAGATTAAAAGAAGTCAATGGTGGTCGGGTGGTTTGTGTGTGTGTGTGTGTGTGTGTCTGTGTGTGTGTGTGTGTGTGTGTGGATGAGGTGGTTGCTCACAATCAACTATGGTTTAGATGTAGGGAGTGTTGGGAGTGAGGCAATGGCCCATAAAAATGTTAATTTGATATGGCTAAAACCATTAATGGGAGATTTGAAGCTAATTGAATTGTTTTTGTGCTGTGATATTCGTGCAAGGTGGCAGCAACCGGGTTCACCATCCAGCGCTAATGAAAGCACAATTCTCTAGCACTGTTAGTTTTGCCTTAATGCTCAATACAAAGAGGTCAGGGGGCCGCAATGTGTCATACATCTCTCTTCATAGAGCTTTATTGAATGATTTAGACATTATAAGGCAGCTGTTTTAGTCTCAGTCAGCCAAAAGAGTAGATGAGACACTCAAGTTTTTTCCACTGTGAATCAGAGAGTAACATCCAAGTTTTGGCCGTCTGGTTATTTTCCATCATCACAACTGGGCCCACACAAAAGAGCTGTCGATGACTCAGCGGCTGTTCAAGTAACATGAATTAAAAGTAACATCTAGTGTGAAGTAGTTACTCTAGCTTGCTAGCTTCCACTTTCAAAGCGGAAATACAAACTAAACTGCACAATGGGTCCTCCTACATATTTAATCTTGTAAAAACAGTTTAAATCATGAATGAAAAGGACTTTTTTTAAGTCTTGAATGTTGATTCTTTAACAGGTCTATGATGTGCTGCAATCAGAAGCACACCACAGGAGGTGACAGCACTTCTTCTAGCAATGCCGGTCTTTATATTAGTCAGCTGCCGGTATGGGAAAAGCCCTCCCTGAGGCCTGAAGCTGAGGCATTGTTTGCACAATTATGTACACAAACAGCAGAGGTAGCACCATAGATAATGTCCAAGTGCCACACCCCACACACTGAAATCACACCAGAAACAAAAGAATATCTAGTGTTGCATCCCTTAAGTATAATCACTGAGAGGAAATGTGATGATTTAGTTCAAGTCCACAAACAGCATTGTTCTCATTTAAAAATGGAAAATACAAACAATAGCTGTAGAGTCTTTATAGTTTATATTTCCTGACACAATAAGGGAGCAACATTTGAATTTCAATTCTACCTGAAACAGCTTTATGAGTTCTCAAAATAACTTGAGATGAACATGCACAGAAAGTGCTCATATTCAAATATTAATCGGCAAGAGATTTGCAACCAAAAAAAACCCCTTTGGAAAAATATCGATAGCAATATTTCATGCAGTCTGGTTGGTGGGTTAATTTATACACCAGTTTGTGTCATGGGAAATGGAAAATTTCTCCCAGTTGAGTTCCCAGATTTGTGTCAGTTTTTCCATTAATATATCTTTGATTTATTACTTGTCATTGGTTGTGTGTGAGGAGAGCTCTGGGACTCCAGTGGCTGATACAGTAACAGCTGTTTTACCTGCTTTTAATAACTATCGCATGTTAGTACAATTTATCCAGAGAAAATAACACAGATAAAGAACCACGCAGCTTGTATCCTAGTATTTGTTTAAATCTCAATATTTAAAGCAAATAAAACTCCCGCAAACAGATACATATACATACATTGTCAGGCACGACACAAAGGCAAGCATATCCATAAGCAATCCATGCTCAAACAACCATATATAGAGTGGGCGGCTCGTGTGTGTTCAGTGTTATTGGTCCTTATTTCTTTAACCTCTTGACCTTGTATTTGATTCACATTGACTCTAAAGTGCTGTCCACAATGGATCTGTCAATCAAGCAGGATGTAAACATCTTCTGAGTTATCATCATTATTCTTTTGTCTAGATCAGACGCTTTTTAGCTGCACTTTCAGATACAAAATTTATTAAGGTGTTCCAATCAGAAATCTATTGTTCACCAACACTATTGGAACATTAAGAATTAAGGATATCTTGAGATGGAGGAGATGCACATTGATACTCCATTGGCTGGGCAAACAGTAAATGTAGTACAACCAGCCTCAGCCAATTAGAAAGTGTCATGAGGGATGGATGTGAAGTGGTTTAAAGAAGATGGATGTCTGGGATGTGGCTGGAACGTGCTCAGCACAGACACTCTGTGACAGTCAGTTTATTTAAGGGAGGAAAGCTGTGTTATTGCATGTTTTACCATGTTTACTATGAATCTCATATACTTCATATACAACCTTGTGTTTGATTTGATGTCCCCATCTTGTAATGTCAAATAAACTATTCACATTTGTGCACAGCTCTTTTTCTAAAGGCTATCTATGGATGTACACAGAGAACTGGATGCAGCATCAGAGGCAGAGCCCCGTTCATTCCTATGGGAGTTTGTCAGTGGCTCATGAAGCCAAAAATGCGACTTCCTGCTGTGAAGAAATTACCTAGATGAAAACATACTGAACACACTCTATAGGCTCCATGTGCCCCATATGTCCATTGAGCATGCTCAGTAGAGACTTCTGCCAGTTGACACAGCTAACTTTCGGTTTGTCTCTCCAGCTTATTTTGAATAGGGATAAAACAATTCAGCTGGGCAGCTCCTATTTACAAATATGTTTGAACCGAATTAATCAAAGTCTGATAGTCAAAGGAGGTTATGACATTCAAAAAAATGTATCCACTGTTAAAGCTGCTCCTTTTCCCAAGATTAAGTGCAGTAAAATATCTTTTTTGGTTTCCTGTCAGACCCGGACGTAATAATTTCATAGCTGGACCATTATGTCAGATTGGCATCAAAGCCTGGCGCTCTTCCTGGGGGCTTGAGTGTACCATAGATTTCAGAATCAGTGGCTGCATTTCTCTATCTCCTAGTCTGCCATTACTATTAGTAAAAGCTGTTTTTCATTAAAAAGCTGTTTGAATTATCTGCTGCAGTGTAGGCATGATTGATTGTAAATGGGCTAAAACATACAAATACACCTACACTGACCAAGAAATCAGTCATTCTGCTTTCTTACTCCTCCTCCAATAATCAATCACTCATTGATCCCATAGGTCTAGTGACATCAAACTGACAATTGATCCAATTGCTGCCTTTTGGTACGGCAATTAATATTTTAAAGGAAATACATTTGAGCATAAGTGACTTGCTTGGACCTGCTTCTGAACACCAGATTAGATTATTGACATCCCCTGTAAATAATTCATCAGAATAGAGGAAAAGCAATCATTTAAGCACCCAACTCACATATGATGCTAAAAACAGAGAGAGGGCCAGATGTTGCCAGTGAATTGTTCTGCAGCTGGGGAAGCTTCAATGGGAATATTCACATGCACAATGTCATTGTGCATGTTTCTCCCTGAGAGTGTTGGAAATGTGTACTCCAGGGGATGCTGGCCTACTTTTAAATGGTAATCTATTGTCCCTTTTTTGTCTATATACAGTCAGGCACTGGCATGCACAGACACACAAGTGCACGGATGAATGGCGTTAAGCTGTTTCTGTTAACACATATGCCAAGTTCCACATGTAATTTTCACGGCGTGCTTACAGAAAAATGCACATAACATGTTAGCTAAGAGTGTAAAGTGTTAAAGCTGAAGAGCGTCCTGCCCTTTCTTGTCTGTATATGTACGTTAACAAGCACCCGACCGGCTGACACTTCGCACTTCACTGAAAATGAGGAATATTTCTGGACAAGCGTCACACCAGCGAGATAAAAACAGTCCATGATAGAATACAACGTATGGAGCGATGTGTGTGTGTGTGTGTGTACAGTTATTGTGTCTTTTATTTGTGTGCGCCTGCGGCTTTCTGTAAGTGCAGCTACAAAGTCAAGCAAGATTAGAGAAAAGTTCTATCACAGATGCTGTCACTGGGCTGAAAAATAAGTAAAACGCATCCTTGTCATTGTTTTGGTCACAGTGAATAACAATGTGAAAAAGCGATGCCCGAAACACTCTGGTCATGCCTGAGCAGCACATTAATCATGCATTTCTGTGCATGTAAAATGCTCCAGGAAGGATTTAACATTCATCCCACTCAATACCACCCCATGGAATCTGAGACATAGCCGCTATAATGGATGACAGCTCGTGGACCAATCCAAGAGATGAAAGTCTGACATTCAGTATATTTTTCATGGTCAGATACAAGTGCATACATCAAGCCTGGAAGCAGCTATCGTTGTGCCGCAGGGTGGGGTAGGTAATGAGGGATGGATGAGACAACATGGCAGATGTGTGCCCGACGCATCTGTTAAGCATATGTGTATGTTTGTGGGTTTTTGTAGCTCTTAGAAACAATGTCAGGTAATGTCTGTTGTGCAGAAGTGGCTCATAGGAGACCACGGAAAATTAACATAAACCCTGCATCTTGCTTTTGTGTGTCTCTTTCAGCCATTCGTATAGCCGGACACAGCTAAACACAGTTAAATCTGAGCATACAAGCACCTTACAAACACCCTATTTTGCTCAGGTTATGGTATCCAAGCACTACTATTCTAAGGTTAGTTATATCTAACTAAACAGGAGCATTAAACTGAAACGTCAATCTCCCTATTCCCGTACCCGATCCACTTAATTAATCTCCTTGTGGCAGGGCACTGACTTCATCCGCCAAGGCATCCCTGGATTTGCCTAATTTGCTTAATTAATTAAACAAATGATTTATTTGAGCTCATATTTCAAAGCGAGGGAAAGTTCTTTGTAGAGCCTACTGAGGCATGTACTGTTTTGTTGTGACTATGAGATGCCTCTTGAAGCATTGGAAACAAGTGGGCTTTGGAGTGGGTGGATGTCAATCATTCATTTGCAGCGGTATAATGTATGCATGCATTTTCAGATACAGTACTCCAGCGTAGCGGTAAATTATATATGCATTTGAATGCGACATTAAATGAGGAGAATGACTTTCAGCGGTGCCCTTGTTTTACTTAGTCGGGTAAGGTGATGATTAAAGTCACATTGTCATGCTGAGGTGAGAATAAACAGACAAAGAGGAGTTTAATGACTGTAGGTTTTGTGCAGCCAAATTCTTACTGAGAAGAAAACAAGCTGTATATATTTAGAGGTGTAATATGAGTGGGTGGTGGAAGGCTTTAAGTTACAGAAGTGGGCAAAGAAAATTAGGAAAAAATTAGTGCAGTGCTATGCATTGAGCAACTACCAACTACAACTAAAGGGGAGATGTGGCTGATCCAAGGCACTTAATCCCCAATTGGTCCGTGGTTGGTGGTGGAAGTCTTTGGTTTTGTTAGGAAGGCATCCAGTTCGGCTTGGAATTTATGCCCAATCAAACAAAGACTTAGAGTTTTTCCCTTTCTTTCTTTTCTTTCTTAATACTTTAGTTTTTTTAAGTCTTCTGGCTCAAGTCCAAATCAAGCCTTGAGTGTTTTACCGCAAGTCACAATTCTTTTATGAGAGATTTGCCAGCCAAAAAGCAAATCTAAGGTCTAAGGTATTTAAGGTCTGGAAATATCTGCATGCACATACCAGTTCTAATATCAATTACCCATTTTGCATTTGAATATACTGTACAAAGTCCATGTATTTTGGTTGACATTATATTATGACCAGTAGTATAGTATAGTATATGATTAAATCAAACTGTAAGGTTGGGTACAGTGGTAAACTAGAATATAGAAAGCAGATGTAGTATACGTAATGTAAATAATGAAATCTGCTGCATAATCATGTTGGACAAAATATACACGCACTGGTTGTGGTGTGTGCATGTTAGTACGGTTTTGAAATTGTGTACAGCATCCCTCAAAGTGGAGCTTTGAAAGTGCAACACACTCCACATACCGGTGCAATAAATGTCAGGGCAAGGCCACAAAACGACTAAACAGGCAAAGTCCAGGGAAACCTCAGCTTGTACCCAGTGACATTAGTTTGTCCCCTGTGCACGGTTGCTGAACTTTATTTGTGCTCATGTGAAAACAGTGCACCATGCATGATGGTTAACATAATTCAGTTCAGTCTAAAGTAGGGATTGCAAGACAACCGAGATCCATCAGGGAGAAATAAAGAGGTGTCACTTTTGAGCACTGACTTTTAGATAAAAATGTGAAGATTTTTTAAATAGTTTTGATAAATTCCCCGAGATAAGTGCTTTAACAAATATTTGTATTTGTCTCTCTTTTTCCAGGGAATGGATTTTGTAAACACACCAGGCTTTCTGAAAATAGATAATAGATTTATAGTTAAAAAATAAAAATTACTTTGTTTTTATACCTAGCCTAAGGGAAAACACCATAGCTGTCATTTGGATGCCAGATTATTCCGTAGCTCTTTTCTGAATGCTAAGGTTTACTTTTACAATAGCGACTTCAGTAATGATATGCAGTCTTCTTTCAGTTGAATCATTGGATTTCAATTTTAAGTACATATTCTACGTTCTAAGTCCAGATTTCTTTCTATTCAGTTTCAACTCTCACTTTCATGTTATCCTCAGTAACATTGTGCGTGGTGTTTGGCTTGGCGCAAATAAATCCACTTCTGTTTTTTATGTTCTTCTATAATGAGTGAAAAATCAATATCTGCTTGATATGGGGGATAAGAAAAATGGCCCTTACTGCCCATGGCATCCGTAGTCACTGCTTGACATTGCCAAATTGCTGTCAGAACTTGCAACCCAAGAGGAATGAATGACAGCCACATTAAGAGTGGCAGGGTGGGGTTAAATACCTCTACATGTTTTATAGGTGTCCGTACCGAGACCGGTGTATATCTTCCAAATAAATGAATTAGGATCTCCGTCCACTCAGGCCAGTTGTACAGGCATAATTTGGTAAGCGCTGAATGATGCCATTTAAAGTGGACTTGCAGCTGGCCGAATGGTGTTTAATGAGGATAGATATTGACAGCAAGGTCAAGTGGCAGTGGATGTTAGTTTACATTAGGCTGCATAATGTGTGTGTGTGTGTGCATCGTGTATGGGTTTGTGGTGTCTGGCAGGCAGGAGGGAGAATTGCTAAGTAACCCTGCAGACCAGCGTGCAGGGCAAAATAGTGGGCGTGCAATACCACAAGGTTTCCCACACTGTATAACAGCAGGGGTTAGGCAGTAATTTGGGGTGTGGGCGGAATGTGAGGGGCAGGAAGGGCGGACGGAAACCACACAGAGAGACAATGCAGCGACCTATGCTTTACTCAATTTGTGAAATTAATTACTTTTTCCTTCCCCGAGCCACGCTGTGAAATGTATACGAGCAACATATGCTTTTTATCCCTCGCCAGTAAAATAAATGCAAGGCGTCAACCTACTGTAGCTGTTTGCATATGTGACATATTTGCATTCTGATGACACAGTAGGTGCTGTCAAAGACTGGGCTGATGATTGCATGGAGCAATGTTTGACACTATACTACACTGCTGCATGTGCAAATCTATCAGCTATGTTGGATTGCCCCCCCCCCCCCCACCACCACCACTAAGCTTTGTTTCTACCATAAGGCTTTCACAATCAAGGGAGGAACGTGTATGTCGGTGGTGTGAGTGAAGCATGGTGACACCGTCTGCCCACCCACATGATGAAATACTGCTGCTGCAACAGCACATTATTACAATACACGCCTCAGGCAAATAATCTATGCATTTTCTAATTATTGAGATTAGAATCACACCCTTTATGCCACATGTTGCTAATAACATGCCTTGATATTTAGTTTTTTATGTGTGAGTTTGTTAATACAAGGGGGTTAGGAGGCTATCTATTTAGCTGTCTATCTTATTTATAATGGGTGTATATTTCTCTCCCTCTCATTATGTATCTAAACAGTCCAAGAACCAATTCGGACTGCTCTGACTACTAGATTTCCAATTTTTTTCCCTGCTTTTAGGACGAGCTGATGTCACCTCGTGATGGATTTCATTCTATGCTCATTGGCCCCAGTGTGTATTGTTCAGCTGCTCTTGTCCTCCCTACTAATATTATAACATTTCTGTGGCTGTTACTGCTTGTCCGTGCATTATTTCTAGCACGTCTGCTGAACAAAGAGCTCCAGATATAGCTATATCTTATTGTCTCAACCTATTATTTTATTGAAGAGTAGCGCTGCTAACAAAAGCGCTGCTAATTCACTGACAAACATGTTTCACTTCCTATAAATTCTTAACAATGATAGTCTCTTGTTATTTAGTCATGTAAAAGATTTTTAATATGAAGCAGCAAAAGCAGGAAATGTTGGATTTTGGCTTTCATCAGCGGTTTATATTATCCACTCTCATGTTTGTTATCAGATTTTGACTTATGTCATGTATGGATATATTTCAGAAGTTTATATTTTGAGTACAAATTGAGAACAACAAGCAAAATCGAACTACTATAGTTCATTTATGTAACTTCTGGAGCTGGAGGAAGATTCCTGAAGTTGACCAGTCAGAGTAGAGGGGAGGGGAGCTAATACAGCTTGTTTCCGACAGACGCTGAACTGTGGGCCAGCATAAAAGGCTAGTATGAGATAAATAATATATAATAAGGATTTTTTTGTACTCAACAGAGCTATTCTAGTTGAGTCCTAGAATAAAAATAAAGAGCTGGAAATGAGCATAATAGGTCCCCTTTAAAATGCTGCTTGCTGTTTTTATTATTATTATTTTTAACCTCAGTTCCTGTGTCAGTGTCATCTTTTTGTATTGACCTACCTATCTATCTAACCCACCGTATCTACTGTTTCTAGCTGTTTATCTAGCTGTCTATCTTTCACTTTAGCGAGACTATTGATTAGGGATTAGTGTTTTTGGCATTGTTTGGTGACACTGAGACATGCAGATCTCATTTCAATGGAAGCTCTCTGTGAGCCCCATGAATGCCTACTTCAGCTTATGTAACATGTTGCTGTTAATGGCCACACAACTACAAATAGTGAACAGCTGTTCCGGTTGCACCAGCTGAGATACACTTTCTTGTTGATGAAAAAGTCAACAGAAAGGCACCATGTCTTCAAAATGAATACTCTATTCTTAAATTTGTATTAAACAGCACAGTGAGCTTCTAAACAACTGTTTGTGCTTTCATGTGTGCATTGTAGGCAAATCTCGATCATACTCTTGTATTGTTTGGTGAACAAAGCGTTGTCACTGTTGTTGAGTCTTCAAAGAGCAATTGGGGGCACAGCTAAGGAAAATACAGGTGAAGTGATACCATCTTTATTTGACCAACAAAGGGAATAATTGAAAAGCAAAAGGGGAAAAGGATTAATTAGTCATTGTTCCTTTTGATCTCTCTTTCTTTCCCCCTCTTTTTCTTATGCTGCGCTCGAGCTAGCAGGGTGAATTTTAATGTATTTATACACAAACAAAGACTACTGAGGATCTAAAACCATTTGCCTCAAACTAAAGTTCACTTGCTCTACTTCTTCCAGATTTGTCATTGAATTAACCAAGCATGCACAGTAACTGGTGATTCCGCCTCAACAAATCAATATAAAGTATTGTAATGTCTGCGTTTGGAGCAAAGGAGAGTTGGGGGAGATCAAATGTTACTGTGGCACAGATTAGCCCATGAGACCTTGAGGATAAGAGAAAGAAGGGAGCAAGCGATAGAGAGGAGGTGGTGATGTGGATGGGGGAAGGGGGAAGGGGGGTGGGACGATACTGGAGATGGCCTTCAATATGGCCCAGTGGCCTTGTAGAGGAATTCAATACAGCCATTGACAAAAGAAGGCTTCCATTGTGGAGTAACCAGCCTCCTTTGGGGAAGCTGTTCCATTTCCTTATTAATTGTGCTCTCATTAAAATAAAAGGAAGGAGAGAGGGGAATGGATAGCGAAAGAGTAATGGTAGCTCTTCAGCATGGCCTCCTTGTTTGGAAGGATGCCAGGGTCAAGTAGTTTACAGTTCCAGGGCCTTACGTAGGATGGAAAATACACTGTCATGTATGTATTTTATGTATTTCTCATACTGTACCCACCAATACACACACACACACACACACACAAACACACACACACACACACACACACACACACACACACACACACACACACACACACACACACACACACACACACACACACAGTACCTCCCTTTATCCTCCATCTCTCAAGTCCTCCCACACATGAAAACAGAAATCTGCTGGCCCCCAATGCATCTGCAGATGTACTGTATCAAGACTCAGGGGGTCACAGCTTGGCCTCATGCTCACACCACAGCTGTCAGCCATGGGAGGAGTCATCAGTTTGGGCCATGGATCAATGAAATCCTGGCCAAATGTATTCCCCGAAGTTAACCCAAGAACCTCCGCTTCAAGGAAAATTCTGCGCTTCTGTTCAACTGATGACTGGTCATCTGTTGAATATTCTATCCCCTCTGATTCATGGCAGAGGTTATTCTGAATTGAGATGGAGAATAGTGAAGATGTCTTTTTTTTGGATGGGGGTGTGGGGGTAAAGGGCAGGAGACATAACTTTCACAGACATCTCCCTGTGCTTGAGACCCTACAAAAGACCAACTGTGTCAAATGAGAAAAATTGCAGGTGCACATTCCCCAGTGATGCACTCCCTCTTGCCTCCCACTCGTCACACACATATTAACACATGCAAGCAAACACACACACACACACACATATATACTGCCTCCATGATCGCTACCCCTCGTTTGCTGTATGGGGAGAAAAGGGAGGAGGAGGAGGAGGAGATCCTTTTTCACTGTGATAATGCAGTCCATTCTCTGCAACGAGATGGACTGAGGAAACGGTTGAAACCGGAGAAGCAGAGTGAGCGATGTCATTCCACAGACGGCGAAAGCATCACACAATATGGCCTGCCATTTTTATAGGCCCACTGCAGATGTTTCTCAGCTGCATGTGAGCCCCGCGCAGACAATAGAGTGCATTTTTTTATTGGGGTCACGGTGCAGATCATGGGGACCACACTTCAACTGGGAGGTCTGGACAGAAATCGCACTCTTTCTCCTCAGTGTGCTCAAGTCAACATTAGTCAAATGGAAAAATGTAGACATGAGACACATATTGCTGTAATTATCTCAATGTTATAAATCATATGAAAAAGGTTCTCCTTATAAGGTCAGATCTTGAACCCTTTTCCTTTTGTAATCCAAATGATTGCTTGCTGACCTCCTTTATATCAAGAAATCCAACTCAAAATCTAGATAAATGTAACAAATGTATGCTGTGAATCATCTTGTGACCCCCAAGATGTATCTTGTGAACCCTTAGAGGGGGGGCAACCCCGAGTCAGAACTGCTGATATAAAGCATGGTGGGAAATGTAGTGCCAAAATACTTAATACATCAATAACAAAAAAAAAGAGAAGAAATGTAACAGTAGGGGGGAATCCATGAAATTCGGTGCTTTGCAGGACCAAGCAAAGTACATTTGTTCTGTCAACATGGTTTATATGTCAAAGGAAGTCTGACATTTTCCTCTATTGCTTCATATACAGTACAGAGCTTTGCTTTGTGACAACATTTTTTTTAAACATACAAACAAAAAACAGTCAAAAGAAGTTCAAGTTTCTTAGAACATTTATAATGATGGCATATGACAGCATTTTTGAGTAGCTTTGCTTCTATTGAAAATAACGCTTCATAGCATGCTTGTTAACACATTCTGTGCAATAAGCCCACAAGTAAAGGAGTGAAAACTGAGCCTAGTAATCACAGGGTGTTAAGCAACAACTCTGAACAACCAAAGTTTTAGAGACCTTCTTAGATTTCTTGAGATCAATGTATAAGAGGAACTTGCACTGATTGGCAGAATTTCAGTGTTTTTTTGTAAGATGCAACCACCGAAGCTTCTCAGTTTCCCACTAACAGCTTTGCCAAAACAAATTAGTTGTTTTTTTGAGGTGCCAGCCTGTCTTCATGTGATATTGTATCTGGAATCACAGCTCCACACCTGCTTCTGTGAAACCATGCATGGCGTGTGTTGCCTAAAATCTCGAATTCCCTCCCATTTCATGCTTCTTATGCTTGTTGTCGGATTCCAATACGCCATATGTTTAAGAGTTGCGGCCATATGATTTGATGCATGAGCACCATATACATGTTGATTCATACATATTCATTATCTCTGCACAATAACCCCATGTCTGATACCTGTCACTTTGAATACAGAGGAGAAGACGATCAAAGGAGATCACCATATTGTGGTTGCGTGTCTCAGATGTAGCGTAGCCACCCAAGCTAATTTCAACAGCTCTGCCTTGATTGCATACATGTGGAATGAGATTACCTCTCAATCTGTGGGTGGTTGAGTAATCACTGTTTTTTTTTGTTTTTTTTCTTACACTTTACCTCCGTCTCCAACACTGGGTTTATGTCACCAACACTTTTTTTTTACCCTTTCTTCTCCATACAACCTTTTTATCTCACTTTTCCCCTGTTACTGTTGTCTTTCTTCACAAATCCACCTGTACTACAGTGTCACCCACGCATTCCCTTCCATCTTGTGTCTGTTTCTTTTCTTTTAACATCTACACTTGCAGCCTGTCATTTTTAATCATCTAAAGGTAGCTTTGCTCCAAGCTGATACGATTAGCTCCTCAGTCAGCGTAACCCCCTTTGAAAGAGACACCTCTCCTCCTTTAGTAGCAACCGGACCACTAAAATGGCCTACGAGCTGGCTTTTATTATCCCATAGGACCGGTTGGGGCATAGAAAAGATTGACATACTGTTAGATTGAATCAGCGCTCCACCCTGCCAGTAAAGTTGTAGCAGTGGGAGGAGAAAGTGAAACAGAACAAGCAGGGGGCCTGATTTAAAATTGTCATCCTTGAACGTTGGCATGTTCTGAGTGCGTAGGTGTATGTGCCAGATAGCGATATTCCCCAAAGAGGAACAACCCCCACCCAATGCAGAATGTATTAAAGTGGGCATATGCGCACATAAACATGTGTACGAATGAACAAACCACAAGGGAGGTAACAAAAGAAGTGGGTTGCAGTTAAGTACAGATACAGACAGCCTTTTAATCTGCTGATGCCACCCGTTGTCATCAGATTGCACCACCCTTTGGGCTCTGACAGTATATAGGGCAAACCCCCAGCTCCCACCCCCCTCACCCCTTTTCCACTTCATTTCACTGTTATCTACACTCATTCAAATGCCTTTGAATCGTACCTTTCAGGGATTTGATGTGTGCACGTGTAGCTTAAACTACTTTTATCATCCACCGTATGTGTGAAACTGTATCTGTCAGTTGCGCATTAACCGTCAAATAAAAGACTGTAGCTAGATATGTTCTGTATGAGTGACTAAAAATGATAATTTTGGCCAGTCCTATGTGGCCTCACTAGGATGACTAATTCAAGAAATATCAAATAATGTCTTTGTTAACCTAAAAACATAACAGATGCATATGCATGAAATCACATTTGAATTTTTCCATTTAAATAAATTCTTGTTCTTCATTATGTAAGTAAACATTACAGCTTTAATTTGGTGTTAATTCATGCTTTTTGCCCCTTGGATATTACAGTGCGGTATCAGGAATACGGGGAGAAAATTGGCTCAGGTTTATTTTCAAATGTGCTCTGCCACAGAAAACAAATCACCACAATGTAATTCATAGAGTTGGGTCCTTGTGCAGGGATACTTTTGATGAAACAGAATGCAAACAAGTTCATACAGGGACGCGGTCAGAGCAAGCTTCAATTTCAAGTTTTTGTCTTCAAATGGCGAGAAAATAGAAAAATGCTCATCCTTACTTTGCACATCTCTGAATTCACAAACAAGACCAAATTCTTCATCTACCCTTCTCAAGAAACACGAAAGGAAATTTAATCTTGGGATTTCATCAACAACCAATGTGCTATGTTATGTAAATTATGCTACTATCTCGTCCCCCGTCCTGTTTGTTTCAAGTAGAAAAATGCATTTGTTCTTTATCAGCCTCTAACAAATTGCTGGCTGTTGTATGTAAAATTGATATGGTGTGGAGTGTGGTGTTTGGTTGTTCATTTTGCTGTCGCCTTGACTGATTGGGGTCCACTCAGATCAAGTACTTCTTCACTATCACCACCATCAGCAGACACTAGCATCATATTGTGCCAAAGCAGGTTATTATCTATTGGTCGTGATAGACGGTGTGGCGCTAACCTCGTGGCTAGTATGTTAGTGGCAGGGTTCAGCTCTATTTGCTCTCACTATTGCACTATTAATATAACTATAATAAGAAGAGCCCCGGGGATCCATTGAGACAGCGATATTGCCTGGTTTCCTATTCATTACATGAGAGTGTATTTTCTAGGTGTTCTATCATCAGTTTGTGCAGTATCTCATGAAAAAAGCCCATAGAGCATGTACAATTCTGCGGGTTGCTATGGCAATGAATGAAAGGCGCTGAAGTGTTCACATGAATGGCAATTTCTTTAAGATAAAGGTAAAAGTCATACG
This sequence comes from Scomber scombrus, assembly GCF_963691925.1. NCBI lineage: Eukaryota > Metazoa > Chordata > Actinopteri > Scombriformes > Scombridae > Scomber > Scomber scombrus. Next base: position 13,837,619 of record NC_084992.1, on the reverse strand, counting down.
GTGCATCAGACAGCAGATATGTTGACCATGGTTACAGGAAAACTAATCAAATAGTAATAGTAATAGTACTAATCAAAAATGACCAAAACATGTTAACCACAAATTGAGTATCAAAATAAATATCAAAGTAAATACAGAATAAACTTTGCTACCAATGGTGGATATATTGAATCAAGTACAATTATACAGTAGGTACTTTAATACTTCTAATTTCAGCTATTTTATACTGTATTATACTATATTGTGCTTTTTATTCTACTGTATTTGTGTAACAGCTGTGCTTGCTAGTTACTTTCGAGATTAACATTTTAAAGGTTCTATATGTAAGAATTATAAAGCGGGGGTTGGTGCTGGTATTGAGAGATGCTGATTGCAGTTCTATTAATGACCACCGGCGTCACTAATGAGAACAATTTTCTGATTTCTACAAATAGAACCTTTAAATAAAAAGCAAGCTATCATCTTATAAAACATGATGTCATGATTATCATATATTAGAATACTCAACAGTATTTATGGTTAAAAATTGCTACACTTCATCCCACTACAACATTGACATTCACATGATAATAATACAACTAATAATAATCACTTTTAACTTTTGATATTTTTTGCATATTCTGTTAGAAATACCTTTGTACTTCTAATTCAGTAAAATTATGAATGCATCCACCACACTGCTGATCTTTATATAGTAAATATGTTTTTTGAAATGCACAACAGAATTAATAGAAAATCTTAAAACTTTTTTTTAGAGAAGCAGAAGGCAAAGTGGTCGCCTTGATTATTTTATACTAGACAACAACCTAGACTATCTTGAAACCTTGTATTTCTACAGATGATCCTTCAGGTGAAGACTGGTATGAAGAGAATAGTACAAATAAAAACATTTCCTTAGGCTGTACAGGCTAATATCTTTACATCAAATCTACTAAAAGTTACACCAGCCTGCCAGCACTAAAAAAGCTCCTTGAGAATGTTTTTAGAAGTACGCATGATTTTTTCATATTGATTGCTTGGCCGCTATACTTTAGTGTTTTTCACTTGTTTGAACATTGAACAAGCTCTGTTTCCTGAGAGGTTCAGATTAGCGAGGCTGCACTGCAGTTTGTCTCAGTTCACAGTGCTAAACTTAGCAAAGCTCTTGCCTCCAGTGTGCTGTTAAACAATTCCATCAGATGATGTGTAGTAAAAGAAGAGTGAGGAAAATACCTCTTTCCTCTCGCACAGGACGAAAAAATCAGCCTGTTGTTTCTTTTGTTTGACCTCAATTACTATCAGGGCATGTGTTACTATAGGGGCATGTTGAGTCATGCCTGCTCTGGGAGTTGTGTGTGTCGGTGTGTATCCTCTCTGTGTGTACGTGTGACAGGGATTGTGTTCATTTTAGCCTAGGAGGCACCGTACAGTAGGTGGGGGCCAAGGTGCATTAGTCTTGGCTGAGGTGTTCCCTTGAGTGATGCCGGCACATGTGGGTGGGTTACAGGGAGGAGGGAGAAGCAAACGAGAGGAGGGAGAGGCAATGAAAAGAGAGGAAATAGCAAAACGATGTCAGACATGGACGGAGCTGAACAAAACCCAGTTCGCTGTCAGGAGCCGCTGCCGCAGAAGCTGCCAGCTCCACAGACTCACCTCCGGCTTGGACCATCTGACAAAACTCCACTTTGCTGACAAGCAGCAGGACACACCTCTGCTCTGAATAAACCTATGAAAGGACAACTGGGAAATTATCTAAACTCGCTCAGAATCATCTCTAAAAGGAAGATAATAACAATAAGTATTTGTTGTAATGAATAGATGTGATGAATTTTAAACCAATCCAGCCATTTAAATAAAAATCTAGCTTGAATAACACTGAAGGGAATCACTGATTTCTTTAAAAGCGTGAGTGGATTTGACCTCAGAAACTAATGTTGTAATTTGCACACCGAAGTGGTTTTTAACATAAGACCTTGATGGGAGACTTGCTTCCCATTTCCTCTTTTTTTTCTTTTCTTGCCACGGCTATGCACTTAATGAATTGAAGTAGTGATTAATTAAATGAAAGTGCTTGCCGGATGGAAAGACACTTCACCCCTATGTTCTGAGTATGTGAATCAAGCCTTTATGGAGTGATGGCAGGGTACTTGTATTTGTTACTTGTGTGTATGCAAACATGAGGTTACTGTCTATAGGAACTATATCACAGAAGGAAGGAAGTTGCTGTGCTCTGCAGATTTCCTTCCATCCACTGTAGCAACCAATTTATTAACTTTCACAGTTATTAACTTTCAGCATGTCAATACATTGTTACAGTGGATAGGAAAAAAAAAAAAAAAAAAGCAATACGCTGCTGTTCTGTAATGACTACTATCTTGTCGATTCCATCAGGTAGAAGTTACATGTGGCTTCTCATAAAAAACACATCAAATATTCACTGTGTGTGGAGGCTGATCCAATAAGTTGCAGTAGTTTATTACGAGAGCACTGCATCCGATCCTCCCTCTGAGCTAATTTGTTAACACTGAAGAGCTAATTTCCCTCCAGGCATCATGGGCAGTTTGACGGACAGTTCGAAACTCGCATTCGCACGACGCTGCCCTGCAAAAAAAACAAAAAAACAACCCACCATCAGTCTTTCCCTCTGCTGGAAATTTGCAAGTGCGTGGTGTGTTGCCAATTAATGTGTTCAAATGTGTGTCAGGGAATGCAAGTAGAAGCAAAACAAATGGCTTGTTCATTTGGCGTGTTGAATGGATATCTGGGTCCTGTCACAATGAGTAATGCTAATTGTGCTTAGCAGCATCATTGGTCAAAGTGTCAAAAGCCATCAAGTCGATTTGAGAAGTTTGTCACAATCGTTCTCATGCTCAGCTCATGAATTCATCACAGCGGAGGTAACACCTGTCAGGCAGCAGCACACGTTTCAATAAAAAGGGATTTTTAGTCTATTTTTTTCCCTCAAGTTGTCTGATCACCTCGGTAATGTGAGCGAGAAACATTGTTTTCTTGACGCTGTTCTTTTTTTAAATGCAGAGTTCTTTAACACTTCAGTTCCTGGGTAATTTTGCCCTTTGTGTGAAACACTTGGAGATTTTTTGTTGCCTTTGGCCATACACAAACGTAATTTACTTGGGAGAACAATTTGCCTGAACTGCTTCTTACTTCAAGATAAATAATCCCTCATGCATTATTAAAAATGGCTACACTTTGCAATTCAAAGATTTCTGTCATTTCTTTCAAAGTAGTCTCACAATTGAGTTATTTCAACACCCCCCCCCCCAAGAAAAATGTCATTTGCTGCAAACTAGGAAGTGGGTGTGACAGGCTCCCATTGGTCTAATCAAATAACGGCATCCAGATTCATGCGCTAATTAATCACTAGCTCTGGGGGCTGGACCCATCCGGCAGATCTGGGTGGAAAAAAAGAGACATTTGATCTGTCGAATCGGCTCCCTCGCCATCTTCTCCTTTCTCTTCCATCTATCTTACATTAATTCAATGAAGTCACAAGTTCATTTGAATGCAAGCGCCCCCCCCCCCCCCCCCCCCCCCCCCCCTCTCTCTCACACTGACACACACATACACACACATGTACACTTTCTATCATCTGCCGCGGGAACACAGCCTCTTTCTTAAGAATAAAATATAGCATCTTCTCATATTAATAGCCTACACCCCCCCCCCCCCTTTTCTGGGAACATATTTGGCACTTTACCAGACTTTCTGACTGCCTAATTGTAGAGAGCATATTTATTGGTAAATTATCTGCTGCGTCGGAGCTTACGCACTTCAGTTGAAGCCTGAAAATGATCTAAAACCATGTTCCTCTTGTTGAGAGGCTGTCACATGTCCCCGACATCTGTTTATCCAAATGATGGTGGCTCATTTAGATGGGCACAATTTAATTACGAGGGGTTGACCTTAACTTCTTCTCCCTGACACATTTTCTTGGGAGATGAAATGAAATATAAGCCCCCCCACCCCAAAGGCCCCTGTTTTGTTACTAATGATGACTTTTAAATGTCATTGTTACTCCGCTCCGTCTGCACTTCAGTGTCCGCTGGTTCAGGGAAGGTAATGGGTCTGGGTTCCTTTTCAGTGACCCAAGAATAAGCTCAGCTTTTCAACTGCAAAATTTCTCCTTTCTCACTCGGTATCACTTATTAAAAAACCTGCGATCAGAACTCCAAAGCATTTTCCCCCTTGGAGTGAATTTTTTTAAAAGCTCTGCAGGGGTGCGACATTTTCCAAATGACCATTTTTCTCTGTGACCTTTCTGTTGCCCTTTTTGGTGAGTAATTGCATTTTTAAAAAAAATATTAATTTGTGAGTTATGCCACTTGTAAGCATTGTGATTAAAAACACTGCTCTGTGGTGTGAAAAGTTACAGACGTATCCATTGTGACCCCTATAGTTTGCTTTCTTTGAACTACTTCAATTTTTTTCCACCTTTATTCAGCAGTGCAGAGGAATTATCCAGGGAGAATCTGCAGTGGAGGAAAAAAAAGAGATACGCACTGCATATAAATACTCCTCTGAACTATTAGCTGGTGAGTGGGGAAAGCGAGATGAAGTGAATAGAACATGGGAACTTAGATAAGAGGATGGACTTTCAATAAGACTATTTTGATTTTCGACAGCTTTGTCAATGATGTGTGCAGCCAGATAAAGATACATGCAAGTGGGGCAGGATGCTGGCTCTGGCATTCGAGGAATATGAGCCCTATCAATCACCGCCTCCGGGCACAAATGTAATTACACTACAGTTGTTGACTAGACAGGTAATCCGAGACACCACTGGCAAACATTTACTTGCTTACATTAGAGGATTGCTGGTGCCCGTGTTGACAACGCTGCCCTCACTACACTCTGATGTTTTTTTAATGCTTCTTTTGGGGATGTCGACATGAATTGAGCAATTTCCTTTATAGGGTTACAAGGTGTAAGAGAACTGCTCTAAGCTGTTTGATTTTATCGTAACCCTTAGAGATCAGATTAATCAAGATTCGGAATATAAGGTTGCATAATAGATCTAATTTAAGGTTTTTTGTGATTTTTCTTGGTTGTGGGTAAAAGCAAGAGCATCAATAAAGAAAGCAAGATTTGTCTTTTTCATCCAGAGTCAGTTACTCTTTTGTCATTTATTTCATCAACCTATGTTATCCCTTTCCTCTGCCCCTGTCAGTTTCAACTAAATCTGGAGTGATCCAGACCAGGGCTGTTCAGGGGGTGGAATAAGTCTTCCCATAAAGAGGAATATAATTGATGGCTTTCATCACCAAACTCAGTACAATTATTCTGATCTGTGATGTTTTAGTGGCAAGTGAGCTTTACTGTGTTGGGGTTGAATGATTTATAAGACAAAATGAAAAGATTTGATAATGAAGGGCCTCTTTTGTTGTCTTACTTCAGAAAATGTCTTTGTGTTTCATTGTATGCCTTTTCGTTTATTTTCAGGGAAAGATGAGAATAGGCACCTTTATGACAATTGAAAAAACTGAAAATGGAGATTGCATAGCCTCACAAAATGCACATGTGAAATATTAAATTGTATTTCACCTGTGCCTGGTTCATGTAGTTATCTCCATGCTTTAAGAGCAATGTCGAAAACTATGTATGCCTTTGTGTGAATTTATCATATTAGAAATGCTGATGTGATTTTTCCCCCCTTAGGCTTCTCAAAAAGCACATGTACGTCATGTGAATTTATCACATGTATCACATGAATTTATTATTGTTATGTGTAGCTTGTGTCAAACAGTGTACTTTTACCTGGTTATATAAATGTTTTTTGCACTACCGCACTTTGAAAAATTTACTGACCAGCGAAATTAAGTCTTACTTACTGGCCACATTTAAACTGGCATTAATTGTCATTGTTTTATTGCTAACTGGGGGGAGCGCAACAAGCTATCAGTACACTTAAAACAACTTTAGCAAATATGTGTTAGCAAACACTTCCTTAGAAATTAGACGCATACAGTCGAAACAAAGTAACGTTACCATTCATTATCAGTCATGTCCACCAGATGAATGTTAAATCTGATGTTTAGCTGTAGCTGCTAAATGCTCCACTATGTTTACTAGCTAGCTGCTAACTTTGTCTGTGTACAGTGTTTTGTGCTGTGCAGGTTGTGTACAGTGAGTTTTTCGAGGTTTTTTTGTTGAAAGACACTGAAAAGAGAGGTGGTAGTGAGAGTAAGTCATAATGGTGAAGTTATGTATTATAAAACCAAAACAGTAAGCTGACAGATGCTAAAACACTTTGTAGAAGTGAATTGAAAATGTACAGTCTGGTGAAAATTCGTTGTGGGTTTATCCCTGCGTGTTACCTTTTTATTTTACATGTACTGATTAACTTTTGTTCACAAAAAACAAACCAAAAATAAATAATAATAATTAGACCTGCTTGAAGCCACGTTGGTGTGTTCCCTCTAATGCACCTGAACGTACAACAAGAAGTCACATCCAACCCAAAGCTAACAACCTATCACTGTCAGTGTGTGCTTGTATATTGTGGTTTAATTCCAGAGCAAATTGAGCCAGCATTGTTACACCCAGCAGTTTTAAGAGATGTAATTAACCATAAGTGTCCAGTCTAATTTGAGAAAAGCAAGAGAACCTGGATGAGCGTAAAATAATGCCATGTGAATCAACTCAACAGTTAATCTAAATGCTGTCATCGAAAAAATATTATTTTTCTTTCGTTGTTGCCAAGATAAATGTGATGATATTGATTTCAGGTGATATTTCCCAGCCTTGTTTCCACATGCGGATACACTCTTTGTACCTGTTCTCTTTCTCTTCCTCTGTCTGTCTCTCTCAGACTGTCCGTCCTCCCTGATGAATGCCTGTGCTGCATGTCATCTAGTGATGGCTTTGGCAGCTCAGACACGTCTGAAAGGATGTTTATAAAAATCTATAACCTCCACATTCACGCAGGCCAATGTTTATGTTTCTCGCTCGTTTTTTATTCTCGCTGTAAACACCGAATTCCTCTGGTCTGTTGTACACACGCCTGCTTGTGCGCTGGCGTGAGCCTTCACACACACACACCCACGCACGTCTCTGTCAGTGAGAGGGAAAACAGCAACCTCCGGACCGCTGCTGCTTGGTCCCACTAGCTCTCCTGGACATTTGGCTTTGCAGAAAACAGCAGATTTTTGCCAAAAAGACTCTCGGCTTTGGCTTCAGGCAACAAGAACCTTTTGACCCTCTGCCTTCTGTCTGTGTGCAGCCTAACTGAAGAGCACTGTGTCACCCTATAACTACAAAGTATGAAGTAGCTTATATGATTCATGGACTCTAGTCTGGAGGGTTATTGTAACAATTTACATGAGAAACACTCAGTTTTTCTGTGCGTTTCTGTCTGTAATTTCTCAGTTGAATGCACATATAATGAATGTTTATTTCCTCACAGGCAAATGCAAACATGCGTGTCTATTTCCTTATGTTTGATTTGTGTCAATCTCTCACTGACTCTTTCTCTCGATAACTCCTGGCCTTTCAAGGGCCCTTGTGGTATTGCTCATCCGCCCACTACAAACAACCAGCGTCCTGTCTGCCCACACTCTCTACACCAGGGTGGACGACCTCTTCTCATATGTCTCAGTGTCAGACCTTTTGATTGCAGGTCCTCCCATCTGTTCTTGTGTTCTCCTTTAGGAATAAACATAGTTTGTATTCAGTTCTCAGCTAACCTTAAACTCAGCGAAGAGTTTTAACACTTTAGTGCAGAAATCCTTTAAAATTAAAAAGAAAGGAGGAAGAGTAACTCATACCTACATCTGTGTTGTTCTGTTTTCTCCCCCTCTGCAGCCTTCAGTAGAGCACCAATCCCCATGGCGGTGGTGAGGAGGGAGCTGTCGTGCGAAAGCTACCCCATCGAGCTGCGCTGTCCGGGCACCGACGTCATCATGATCGAGAGCGCCAACTACGGCCGCACCGATGACAAGATATGTGACGCAGACCCGGCACAGATGGAGAACACGCGGTGTTACCTGCCAGATGCATACAAGATCATGTCTCAAAGGTAAGGACACATTTGTCTTAACTACTTTGACAGACTTGAAGGAATTACGGCGACTCGGAATTCAATTTGATATTGTCATTGGACGTTTAAAAAAAAAATACTTGCAGCTCTTTTAATTTGAATTTGAAATGATGATGACAACAAATAATAGTAATAAAGAGTTTGTGATCTCATTCAGAATAATGGAGTATTTGCATGTATGAATATGTACACGCACATCCGCACTCAAAGTCAAATTCACGGGCAAAATTTACTTCATGAGGTTAGGTAATTAATTAGAGTAGCTGTGTTTGTTTAAAAAAATCTTGAAAACATAATCAGCAAGTCTTCAGTTAATGAGAGAGACTAAAATTCACACCTAAATCTCGCTGAAACGGAATTAAATGCAGCTTTCCTTGTTTTTCATCATAAAAATAACTAATTTGATTGATCTTACTCAGTTTCCAGAATATGGAAATGTAATGGATATGAGTAAAACATGGTATTTAGGTTATAAAATGTTGAACCCGCAGTTTCTCAATGATTTGTCTTGTGTGATAAATATGAGGATCTGCCTTCGAGATTTGAGAAAACAACAAATTGCCCAACTGGGTTCTCAAACTGGGTTTTGAAAAATGTATGCACAGATCTTTCTCTGGGTAGGTGTGTGTGGTTTAGTAACACATCTCTGTTATGGATTAATTGGGTCAAGAATCCCAGTGAGCCATTAACACATTCACACCTCACCACCTGGCTGTTAATCTATACCAATCATAAATTTGTTTAGACACAAATCAATGCTCATTTGGAATTCGTTGAATACATTTTGAGTCATACGTCAAAATGAAAATTTGCTCAATGAGCTCAGCTGCCGGAGGTGAGTCTTGTTTTCAGAGTTATGACCCTGTGGTGCAGAAACCGGGACATGGGGACCTATTTGTCAGGGCCGACAGACTGTAGTCTTACCGCGCTTTGGCTTTCGGGGTGTAATTGATTGCGAACATTAAGGTAATATACACACAAGTTTGGAGGTTTTAACCAAGTAGTCCGCATTCCACAAAATGTAGACCTCAAGATGGGTGTAGAGTGAATATATCATGTGTAGTCAATCTTTTGTTGACTTATTGCAGCACTTAGAGCTGAATGAAGACTTGTTTCTGGGATATCATTCTAAGCATGGTTACTCTTTCCTTTGAGGTCAAAACACCCTTGAACACTCCGAAGGGATGGACTTTATCTAAATTGCTACTCTCGGTAAACGTTTGTCTACCTCTTTTTATTTCCAAAGCTTAACATATGCCACCTCTTTTTTATTTCCAAAGCTTTAGTTCCACACTAGACGGACCCCTTTGAGAATATTAATGGACCTTTGGGCTTTATCAAACAATTGCTCTTGGCTTTTTAGTTTGGTACCATAGAGTTCAGATAATCAGCTGTGTGAAAAGCAGCTGATGGTAAAAAGAGGTAGCTTGAAACATGTTGTCAGATAATTGATGCACCCTGTAGCTCCCTTGTTCTCCAGCCGCCCACTCAGACTAAAAATCCCTGCAGGAATGAATCAACGGGTCCTGCTACTGTCAAGAACACAAAACTAACATAAAGTACCAGGGAAAAGCACGTCTTTTTAAGGTTGTCGTTGCTACCGGGGGCGTTTCAATGATACTAAAAGGTAACCGACCCGATTCAGGGCTAGAACACTTTGTGTTAGGAGAGGAAGTTGCTAAGTGGATGAAAGGTGTGGGTGGTATGAATTGAGAATGGGTGGAGAGGGAGGGAAAGTAGGGATGGTGTGAGAGGATTCAGGGATATTTGTGGCCGTAGTGACACCTCGACACATTAGCATGCTTAGGTTAGCACAACAAACGAACGCCACCCCCGACTATTTCATTGTCGAGCTGTCACAGCCGTTGCTAGGCACCTGCAAAGCACATTAGGGTTAAAAAGAAAACCAGAACAAAAAAGAAACAAACAATTTGAGCCGAGAGTCTTCAAAGACTTGAGATAAAGCAGAGGTTATAGCCAGGCCACAAAGATTTGACTGGATATATCTGGTTTTCAGATGGATTTGATTTCACAGAGGATAATATGATAATGTGATGCATGAAGTAAAACTGTGTCACATGTTGATCTCTGTCTTGGTTCATTGACAGTGCATAAAAAAAAAATACAATTCATTTGTTTTGATCACATTGACCTCTGGTAATACAATGTTTGCACCATTTCATTTAACATCAACATATACATATATGTTTCTTTACTGGCTTTACAATCTGAAATATGTAGATATCAGCCGTGAGGCAATTCTACACTCTCATTAATACTGAGCTCAATATTCCTTAGCATCTTTAACACGCCCCGTCTTTGTTATTTCCATCATGCAGTATGTTTACATGCACGCCGCGACACAATCACTGGAAACGACCCAAACAATGTAATAGTGTGATTAAAGCATTTACATGGTTCGCCGTAGCCTGATTTCTCCAATAATTGCAGTTTTCATGAGTTGTTTGATTATTTGGCTAATGTGTGGAAGGATGTGTTGCAGAAAACAACAAGGAGGCGGAAATTGGACGGGCTGCATTGATGATTTCTTGTTCTTTGTGTCAGTAAACTGAGTTTTGATACACATTATAGTCCGATTGATACTGGATAATTTAGACTGATGCCAATATCGATATATGAACTTTTTTTTTTTCATCACCACCCTAGTAGATATTGTATTGGATCATGTGTTGGTTTAAATGGTAATCACTTAATAAATTACACAATTAATACATAATATATATAATCAGTATTTAGTTGGAATTGCGACACAGTGTTGGTAAGATTAGCATGTGCCAGAGAAAGTAAAAAGGTTGGCAAATAGTTTAGTCTGATTATGTTTACTCCACTTTAATTCTTAATTTAATAAAGATAAACTGGTTAAGGTACAATATAATAACCTAAGCATTACCTTTATCTTGTTAAACTTTAATTGGCATGCTTGCAAGCCCACTGATAGTATTTCCCTCTTGTGGGACCCTGCCCTTTTCTTTTCCTCTAGCCTGTGCGCCACCTGCCTCTCCTGCTGGCACCAGTTAAGTCGTGGTGGCTGGCAAGTGTGGTAGTTAGCATTCACATCCCATGTGAAGATGAGCCACGCTGCTGCCGGCTTAGTCTGTGTGCCAAGCTCGCATCCATCACCGGCAAATGCCCAGCCATGTCACCGGCCCTCGTGATCTGTCAATACACATTTAGGTACCTCGATCCTTCCCCACCCACCAACCACAAAGAGTGTCCCATTTGTATACAGCTATCAAACCCAAGCGCTACCTGTTCCATTTCAGCCCCCTTATAAAGGTGTATACTGGGCTACTCTGGAAAGGTGTTTGGTTCCATTACAGTCTTTTAAATGAGAGCAAATAGCACCCTGCATCTGAGTGATAGCACGCCACTGAGCTTGTGAGTGCTATAATGCATCTCAAAATGAAGGTTGTCTCGCACCATGCTGTGACAGGATGAAATGAATGGCTCTCTTTCATTAGTCGTTCCTCCCTTTGTGCTGCAAGCATCATGCCTCTGCAAAAATCCACAGCCTCCGGATAAACATGTCACCCATAGGTGGTGCCGTGTGGCAAGCTAGATGGAGGCTAATGATGCTGTAATTGAAACGTGCTACCAAGGATTCTTTTAACACAATTTGAGATGATTTGCATAGACAGTGTACACACACTCGCTGCAGCCTGTGATTTTTTGCAATCATTGCTATTCCCTTGTGGGCTATTTTTGGAGCTGATTGTTTAGGAGCTGAGGCGTCTGTTGAATCGGCCTCTCTTCAACACATGTATAGATCTAGTGCCACTTCCAACTGTGTGAAATTGCTGGAGAGGCCGGGTACTTGTGTTATCAAACAACAGTGACCGTTTTCTCATCAGAACTTCAGTGTCTCTCTCCTCCCTTTTTTTGTGTTCCCCTTTTCCTTTCCCCAAGGCGGTTTGGCCTTCACGGCCAGTAATTACAGGCTATATCAAAGCTATATATCACCTTATATCTCAGTAGACCTCAGCAGGCACCTTAAGGGACAGCTGATAGCATTGTGGCAGCCTTGTGCATGACCCCTGAAGGAGAAAAGCAGGTCAGGAAGGAGCAACCCTAACACATACACCCCAACACACACATACACACATTATTGTCTCTGTGCGTCCAGACTCCACTTTTGTCTTTCCATTTTGTATCACTTTTATTCTTTTTCCCCCTCCTTCAGTCTCTCTGGGATTCTTCCCACTGCTGTGTCATCACACTTGTCATTCGATGGGAACAAAGAAGAAGAACAAAGCACACTTTTGTCTACTTGCATTTTGTGTTAATGCATATGACACTAATGATGAAGGTTAATAAATATCACAGCTTGATGAGTCCCCTTGAGGACGATAAAAACTAGATGAGCACAACCTGTGATTTGAACCTGCTGGCCTTGTGACAGTTGACATTTTCGACAACCTTCCTGTTAATGACGTTTATGCGGAAAACATGCTTCCATGACATTACTTACTTCGCCACACAGGCTGGAATGCCGGAGACAAATGACTCCTCTCCCCTCGAATGAAAGCATGTGCTGAAAGAGGGACAAAAATGATTGAGGGTTAAGGAGGGGGAAACAGATGGGAGGATCCTTTCTCTTTTGCAGATGATCTTTCCCATACGTTCCAGTTCTCATTATCCTTGGCTTTTGACCTTATTTCAGAGTTGAAGGATTTGATGAGATATTTGTTTTAGCAGGAGAGTGGGATTAACTGAAGAATCCCCTTCGTTTCCTTTGCCCATCTTCATTTAAATCCCCTCATCTCAGGCAGGATATCATGGCCGTAGGTTTTATTGAAGGAAAAGACGTATTCTGGGGTCTGTGCCAAATTTCCAACTATCCATATAGGTATGTAGACCAGGCGGAAGTTAAGATACACACTGACAATTTTAATGTGGGTTTTAGAATTCCTATTCCCTAAGAACTAGTTTAGCTTATGATTAAATTTGAGCATGAAACATGATTCTTCATGGAACAAAGGGGGAAATACACCAAGATTCGGGAAAGAAGCTAATACGTGGTGATAGATATACAAAACGCCAACATCATGATTGCAATTCCAAACCGCTTAAACCAAAAACAAATGCCTACATGTCCCCAATCGACCCCCTCAGCTCAGAGAGTGATTAGACACGTATGAGAGCATGACCATCTGCCTCATACTCTCCCACATCCATGGCTTTCCTTTATATTTACCCTTCACACAGCACTTTCTGATAGGGAAATGTTTATTGTATAACTCTAAGAATGTGGAGAAAAATGCATCATAGGCCTGATTAAGATCATCAACATACACCTCATGCAAGTTGGAGTTTGTAAGGCTTCCATTATTATTATATTACTTATTTTTACTAATTTACAGGAAGGTTCTTTTAGACCAACTGAACTTTTTAACCTTTAAAGTATGTAAGATCACAGGAATATGTAAGATCACAGAAATAGGAAGATGATCACTGACATTGCCTAAAAACAAATGTCTTGTTGCTTGCTTATGAACATTATTAAAAACGTTAGCATTAAGTGTGGCACTTTACTTAGTTAACCTACTATCTTTGTCGATAAATAAGACCAAAAGCAAATATAGCTTTACAAAAGTTAGTTCATCTTCATTTCTTATCACACATTTCCAACTATGGCACTGCAAGAACCGACCATTCTATATATGCAACCCAAGAATATACTCTTAAATTTAGTCGAATGAATATCAATGTCCAAATTTCCCATGCAAACCACATTCTGACTGAGGGAGAGCTCCTGATTTAAAGATGTTGTAGATTCGTTGTCTTATGTTGGAAGCTGTGATGGATGCTGTTTCGTTCCAGGCCCAGACACCTTTCCCAACATGCCGTGACCAGACCCAATTTATAAACATTGTTACTTATATTGATCCAGATATTTAAGATTCGTACCACAACAATCTTGGCTTGCTCTGTCGGTCCATGTAACCTGATAAATCCTTTGCCTCCTTCATGTTGCTTGACTTTTGCTTTGCATCCTGAGGATACAGCCATTCCTAGCTATTTCAGCATATTCTTTTTGCATCAGATGCTCTTTTACATACACCCCAGTACCCTTTAAGTTTTTTGGACTGTCTCAACAGTATTATTCTTTTGATTTGCAAACTGGACAACAATCACAGGCTTTGTGTTTTTTATCCTTGCGTGGGAGAATGTGACAAGCTGAAATTTGCTGTCTCTCTTGGTGAATGTTCTTACAGCTCAGGAATTGAACCAGATGTTGCTCCAGAGTGTGCAGCTCATCAGGTGGTGTGTCCTCACCTTGTCTGTCATTGGCTGCAGCCCTGGCATCGCTGCAATGTTTGGTATCCAGCCCAATGATGATAAGGTCATCAGTACAGGAGTACTACTCCAATTTGACATCCTTTGTTCCAGCAGTTTGATCCTCTGGTCCCTTTGGTTCATTGTGGTCCTCAGCTCACAATCCTCCTCCATTAGACACACAGGGTTAACTTTCTGATCTCCTCAGACATAAAATTGAAGGCTTTTTTTAATCTCTTCTAGTTTCTCTGCCAGATTTTTGATAGTAATCGACATCTTTTCTCATGAAGGTGACAAAAACGAAAAAGAATAGATTCTGGGGTAGGCTTAATTATGTGCTGTTCTGTTTCCAATCACTGTGTGCTCCCAGGTTCTTAACAGTTTCCTTGATTTAAAAAAACAACAAAACACCAATTTCCTAAAAAGATGGAAGTCAAACATTACCGTACCATCTGCAATTATTACATTTTTTGCATGGTGCCATTCCTGCAAAAATTGAATAATTGCTGGATGATTTCTGGAGGATTGTTGGGAGACTTTGGACTGGGAAAGGTAGTGGTAGCAATTTTGGACACTGACAATCATCTACAGCCCTAAAAAAAAAACCAAAAAAAACACACACACAAGAAAGTGGGTATTGATCTCCTCATCTTAGTCTTGGCAAGAGAGAGATTAAGCGCATTTCCCAAATGTCAGCCTTTTCCTTTCTATTGATCTTTAGTTGGGATGTTACCTTATAAAAGTAAAAAGATCAAAAACTTTTGATCATTCTTTGGAGATACAATCTAAATATTGTCAATCCATGCAGTATGTAACCTTAAAAAGTAATCTGGTGGTCTGTATGTAAAAGAGAGGTGGGTATTTAGGGTTCCCCTTAGTTATTTGTCATAAAAGACCAAAAAAGATTGCTCTAACATCCTTACTGGAGTTTTGTCTGTCTTTTTTTTTGGCCTTTGTAGCCATGATGCAGTCTCTTGTTTCATTATGCGTCAAAGGAGACTGAAAAGTGAGCAAGGCCATATACAGATCTTAAATATTTAACATAATACTTTCATAGCAAATAGACAACTGCCAGTGACATTAAGAGAGAGCTTATCATTCTGAGCAGATGTGAGAGTAATTCCGTCATTGTTCATGCATGAGCCCAACCGCAAGTGGCCTCCCATGTTTAAAGTCGAGGTTTGCATAAACCATTTAACTCCCCAAACAAAGAGATGTCAGATGAATTAATGCATGACTTTAATGCTGAAAGTGTAAATATTACACAGGTGCTGCTGTATATTATAGGTTCTGTTAGGCAGATTGCAATAAAAGGGGATTTGTGATACTTAATTATAAGGAATGATCTACTGACGCTGCTCCTTTTAGGGACGCGATACCAACTGGGCTCCCAAACTAGAAAAGTATACATATAAATATGAACTTGTTCTTAATCCATGCATTTTTATCATTATATTAGTTTATGTTGAGTACATTTTGAATCAATCACACAGCAGAGATCCTGTGAGGTCCTGACATCAAGCTTTTTCTAATAGTTTTTTATTAATGCAGGAGTAATTGGTTTGTCTGGCTTGCTCTTGGTTGGAGACAGTTTTTTCTCCATGATACAGTTATGTTTTGAGCACCTGACAATTACAGAACAAAAACATGACCGATGAGCGCAGCAGGGGACAACAGCCCTTTGTAATTGTATGAACAAATAGAGAATGGTGGGTGGCTTCACATCCAGTGTTAATATGCAAAATATATGAATAAAAGCTCTGACAGAAAGAAAAGATAAAGGCACACTTTTTTCTATAAGGCAAAATGCACAGTAATAAACACATTCCAAAGTTCCTTCAGTTAGTTTAGTAATTCAAATCATCTTCCCGTCTGTGCCCATTTGCTTTCTGCCCCTACATAACGCCCTTTTCATAAAAGCTTTTTTAATTCAAGAGATTTCTTCCACATTCTTTTATTTTCCTGCATTGGATGACATCACCTGACATTCATTATCCTGTCTCATTTTTCAGCCCTCCCTGCCTTCACCCAGCCTCTAACCCTACTCCAATCCTCTTTGATAAGAACCTGCCGCATTCAATTTTGGCCAATTAGTTGCTGTAAATTTCATGCTGGCAGCCTATCCAGTCAGCCTTTGGGCAGCCTGGATCTCCAGACGTGGCCATACAAGACACTGTGGTGATTAGACGGAAAAGGAAGCCAGGGTTGGCAAATGGGGAATGTTTAAGGACATCTCCCCATACGAAGTGGATTGGTATCTCTGAGGAGATAAAAGAGGAACCGGATTGACTCCAGCCAAGCCAGTGGTTTGAATCGACCATAATGGTGTCCGTTTTTGGATTTTGAGCTGAATGCCCCAAAGACTTTATTATGCCCCTACAAGTTGAGCACATTGCCAAAGAATCCACAAGTTTGTGAATTTTCAAGAGATGTTTTCATTGCAGACGCCTTTCATTTTACCCTCAGGAAGCCTCAAACTGGTCGTGGGGTCCTTTGGTGTTAGATTAATAGCAGTCGCAGTGGTAGCTCACTAAACATGGGGTTTTATAATGTGTTAAAAAATGGAAGTAGGAGGCCTCAGTCCATTTGTCAGCTAGGGGAGTGAGTTTCACTTGGATGAGTCCAAACAGTAAAGAAAGGGCTAATTCAGACAGTAGCAGGTGGTTAGTCAGAGTGCAGGGAGCAGACTAGGCTTTTTCCTTTCTTCCATCTGATATTTGCCCTTCTCTGTGCTCCATAGTCTTTCATCCTTGTTCCTCTAGTTCTGCTTCTTCCTTTTTTAATTGGCAGGTGGGAGTAGCCAACACACACATCTGATGTCTTCTGCTCTGTCTGTTCCCTATACCCTGAAGCGCTAGATCTGGGGTTTTTTTCTCCAACAGAGAGGGGGCATGTAACTTCTACTGACCTTTAATAACTTTGCTGGCTATTCATCATCTCTCCCCCAAGATAAAAACAACATGCTTTCATGCTGATTCATGGCTCATTTTTGGAATGAGCTCCACAACTTCTTTGACTATGACTTTGCCATAAGAACAACTTTCAGTAACACTTTCTATGACGCCTGTGTCTATGATGCCTTATAAACATACTTACAATGTGTTATAATCTGTTCATAGTTGTGTAATTATAGTTTTAAGCACCCATAAATATGATTAATAATGAGCATATAAATTAATTTTAAAATTAATTAAATCAAAATTTACATTTTGTCTGTTGCTCTTGCACAGTCTCCAAGCTTAAAATCTTCATCATCCCTTCTGTGCATAAATGTATTTAAACGTTTATCTGAAGCTAATATGAAGCTTCAGTCGTCTAAATTTGTCAAATAAAGTTGACATATTTCAATGTCTTTTTAGTGGCAAATTCTATCTTTTTGTTACTTTACTTCCATGACAGGGAAACACTGTGCAAAAAGGGGGATTTGATCATTTGATGAAAAAAGATTATAATTGTGGCAGATATTGAATGACTGCATGGAGACACTGTAGGTTTTGGCTCCCCTCACTTACACTGAAAGTGCATTTGAACGGGATCTTTTCATAGCCAATATGAACAGGAGGAATGATTACAGGGAGGAAAAACTCTATCAGTGCTCACATGGGCATCTGGCAGACTTGAAAGATTTTGAACCTATCCTTTAAGATAATTCAAAAGTTCTTTCTTCTCTCCAAATCACTTGAACAGTCTCTTTGTCCCCACCAGTCTTCTCTTCATATCCTCATCCAAAAAATTCTGGGTTGCCACGGGCAACAGTTGTGTGAGTCTTCACCTTCGTTTCAACTTGTCTGGCAAAACTAGCATTGTATTTACAGTATAATCTATGAAATACATTTTAAATTGCAATAATGTTTTGCAGTAGAATTATGATTGTAATAGTTTTGATTACATTTGATATGGTTAAGCAGACAATTTATCTTTTATGGTGGAGAAAAACATTCTGGATAGTCATGTAAACAGGATTATTATGGGGCATTGTCAGTTTATGCAATCATTTAAACAGCTTAAACAAACAGCTTCACTCTGTTTTGGCAGCAACTGTGTTATTGTTGCGTATGAAAAATAAACATATCTAATTGAATCCAACCTTATTAATCACTTAAGTAACAAAGGCAAACATCAAAATAATGTTATACTTATTTCATGTAATTTAACTACAGGGTAAGCAACTATGCAATAGTTATTATTTGAGTCATTGCGCTGCCAAATAAAAGTTTCAACATCCCCCTCCACTCAAAATTGTGTTTTGCTTATCGTCATTTAAGTTGGATGCTTGAGCTTCACTGTGCTGAATGATGTATGTGCAGAGTTTGATACTGTACCACTGTTTTCACATTAATCTGACTTTAGAGTGGGGCCTACAAGCATAATTTGTAACATCTCATTTACTTTGGAAGCTAATCATGGG
Source organism: Scomber scombrus (assembly GCF_963691925.1). NCBI lineage: Eukaryota > Metazoa > Chordata > Actinopteri > Scombriformes > Scombridae > Scomber > Scomber scombrus. The sequence continues at coordinate 13,818,879 of NC_084992.1, read as the reverse complement.
TCTAGTATACAACTTACACAAGTGTGATATGTAAACTTGAAACCTCAAGCATTCATACACTGAAAATTGACTTTTCAGTCAAGTTGGTGACATCTTATGTCCAGCAGTTAAACTTTTGAAACAAATACATTTGCAAATTCATAGATACTGAATGTTTCAATGAGGGGGATTGAGGCGATCTAATTTTGAGGATTCCTATGAGATAATTGGACCTTTTTGTGGGAAAAAAACCATATCAGACACATATTATTATTCCAAGGAGAATATTTTTACACATCTTACAAATGTCTGGAGGAGATAATTAAATTCATCTTACAAAAGCTCATCATCTGCTTATGGCAGCATACAATATTTATGGTGCTGTATCGTGCCTTACCACTCTGAACCCTCCGGACAACACAATTTTTATTCTAGCTGGAGAAGAGACTTTGCACTTTGGTCTCCGTTGGGGGAATCCTTCTTGTCAATCAGCACTGTGTTTGGCAGAGCTGTTTGAAATTTTTGAGAGCAGTAATGTGATTGGCTAAGAAGATGACGTTTTGTCAGCACACCCTAACCATTTTGTGCATGGGTACTCACACCAGTACCATCAGACACCCCTCTTTGTGCATGATCTAGCGCTATTCATGTTTACACTGCGGTAATGCTTTGTTGTAGCTGCAGCACTTCAGCTATTCTATAAGACAGGTAGATATAAACCTTTAAGACCTGTTTTCAAATGTGGGATAACCTTGTTGTTGAATTGGCTGAGTCAATGAGCGTCATTGGACTTGAAGACCCTCCAACCATCAGGGGTGTAAGAAAGGTCGGACTCTACTGAGATTAGTGAGCAGGTGTTTCTCTTAGCCATAGCAATTCACTTTAATGTCACTGACTATTTTTTAATGTCAGTGAATCAACTCCCCAACTGTCAGGGCTTTAGTACACCCATGTCAATCATGCATCTCCTCTATGAAGTTTTATTGGAGCTACACATATTGAATCTTCTTATTTTATTTAGTGACCTTCAATAATTCATAGCATCTAAACTAACTTTGATGTATCATGTATTCCAAGCCATGTTTTGGCGTTTTGTCATGGATGTTTAAAATGTGTGATCGCTCTACGCATTTTTATGTCTCTGTGAAGGGTGATAACTGTCATCTGGCTTGGTTGGCATGGAACATTGCTTGAAAAGACTCATCTTTGAGAGTCTACGCAGCTCATGAGGCGCTGTAGTCCCACTGAAACGATGGATGGCTCAAACTCAGCTTGGCTAGCTCCAGTCGTTGCTCAGCCCAGCATTACAAGGCACTTTCTACCTCCCTTAATCCTACTATCTTCCCCTCTCTCTGTCTCTTTCCCTGTCCTCTCAATTACGGTTTTACTCAATCCCTTTTGCCCCCCTTAGCACTCTTTTTCTATTGTGTTTCTTTTACTTCACTTTAATGTTTCAATTTTTTTGCTGTGTGCCTTTGTCACTTCACTGTTTTTTTCTAATGGGCTTTCGCTTGGCATGAATGAGTTGCCACAATCCAAATTCTCTGGATGCTGTACTTGCGAGGGCAGCAGAATGAGGATCTACATTCACGCCACATACCCTCTAACCTTGGCTAGACAAAATCAAGGAAGCGAGACAAGGAATGGTTTCACCTTGTTTCCTCCATGATTCTCTGATGGCTGCACACAGTTAGCACCTCACAAAGGGCCTGTTTTATTAGCCTAGTCTCATTCACCAACATTCACCACTCTCATCCGCTTCCTTTATTACATTTCTGTTAGAGCTTACACCTGGAATTATGTTTATTGTGACTCTCTTACAAGTTTCATTCATTACTTTTTGTGTTCATGTGGTAAATCAAAGGGCAGCTTTTAAAGATTTTGGATCCTCTTCACCATATAAAACCTCAGACTATATTATAGTGAAATCTTTGCAGATATAAAGTTACATTTTTCCAATTGGACCATGACAACATTGAAATCCTCATAGATTAAAATGGCGCAATTATACCTCTGTTTGATCTTTGGCTTCTGCACCCACCTGCATGGTTAATAGAAAAAACTAAAACATAATATACAGTATCAATCTTTTGACTGAAATCAATGTATTCAATTTTTCATAGCACAGCTTGAAATTCACTTTGATCTCACCCAAGCAGCTGAACATTCATAGAATTATTACCACTTGAACTTTATACATATCTAGTAATGCATATGGAAATACTCAACAGTAGGTCTGTATCTTGAGGTATTCTATTTCATTTATTGGCATGACTTTCAGTGCATAGAGAGTTCATGACAATAGACAGATGTAATTTGGGATGCCTTGTCCCTGAAGTGACTGACATAGTTCACATTATTTTGGCAATTACTACTAGTGAGTTTACTTTATCATCAGCCTGATTAGCAGGGACATCATGCAAGCCAAAATCTTGGGGTGCTATGGGTTCCCCAGGAATAAATAAATGAATAATAATGATAGTGCAATTATCTTTAATTTGACATTTACATGCCAAGACTTTGGGGGGATTATTTTCAAACTTCACTTAATTAGTTTTTGTAGCTCAGTAATCTCCCACTTTATCTCAGAGTAAATACTGTATATTTATTTAGAGATTTTGATGTCAATTATTTGTGCTGTTATGTTTATTGAAAATTATATTTATTCACTCACTTCTACACTGCTGGCACTATTCTGGAAAAAGAGCTAAATCTTGTCTGTTTCACCCAAAAATGTTAAGGGGCATAAACTACATTAAAAAAAAACTATATCCACAATGCAAATTAATTTATAGTACATACAATATAAAGCCACAGATGAAAGGAACCTGCCAAGATGGTGGTAGTTTTATTTTTATAACGCATAGGAAGCAGCATGGGTACATATTAGACTGTGCTAACATCATGCCTACTCTGTTGCAAATAAAAGCTCAAGGGTGAGTAGTAGTAACCTATTTTCCAAACTGCTCAGCTTCCTTGAAAGATCCATCATCACAACTAGCCTAGGTACAAATAACCACGATCCACACCTACACAATGATACAACTAGAGAGAGGAGGGGTGGGCAATAATAGTCAAGTGTAGGATTTTCATGCCTATGTGCAAGGCTCTCCAAGTTCATCTCTGCCTCCACTGCATTAACCATCAGCTATCCTTTCTTGCAAAATACATATCAGCATCTTCCCGATCATCATCATTATCACTTGTTCGGTCTGAAATGGTCATATGGAAGAGGGAATGCGTCTTTTGATTAAATCTGCATACCAAATCATTGGTCATGTCCCAGGTATTATTTTTTGTGACTTAAGTCTCAATCAGGTCCAATTGTCTAGTGTGCAGCTCACCCCAGTAAGGTAAAGAAATACGCTTAAAAATGTTTCTTCAGATTAAAGTTATATTTCCAAAAATGTCTAGAAGTAGTGGTGGACAGCAATCTTGTATATTCAGTCTATCTCTAAGAGTTTTTTTTCTCATCTCCAGCAGCTGAAGTCTTGTACAGTGCAAATGCCTTTCTTTTGTACTTTCAAGCACATATGACTTCTGAAGGCATTAGAAATGACGATCTACTTCAAGAGTTGTTTGTTAAAATGAAAAGTCTATCAAGCCTCACTTGTGTATATCATGTGACCCCCTTGTTCTGATGGAAAATGTGGTCTTCATCAACCCTTACTGATAGTCCCTTCAACTAAACCTACCACTCACTCAAATTCAGTGGCACACAGGTTTCTGTCGAGGGTTTCATCTGTGTCTATAGTGGCCTCTCATGCTGGCCCCATACTTTCTGCTTGCATACGAGGCTATTTTTTGAAGGGGAGCATGTCAATATTACACAGTAGGAGAGCTCCCAGTCGCCCCACGCCACATTCTTATTCATGAGCCTTAATTCCATCAGTGGACTCCTCAGCCACTGGACCACAGTTGTTCCTTGCTGTGGTGCGATTTTAAGGAAAGTGCTTGGAGCTGCCACACAGTAATGCCACACAATAAAGGAGTGCAACTCAAAGCCCAACCCTCATGCAATTTCCCATTCAAAACCCCTGCATATAAAGCAAGAGAAGGCCTTTTTATGGGTGCTGACACGGACCTAATTTTTTATATGCTAAAAGGTGTAGAAGAGTGGAAGTTAAATGTCTGTGATGGATGTTGTGAAGCTCTCTTTAGGGATGTTGTAGTGAAATTGATGCGGTCTGTGCTGTAGGGCAGCAGTGCTATTCATTATTGAGTTTTTATTTTGATTTTGGAAGAATTGGGGTAGACAAAACACAAACATAAATAGCATCTATTCTAAAATCTTCGCTTGGTTACTTACCTCATTAACACTGCAAAAAAGCAAACAAAACTGAGTTCTAACAGCATGGATCAGGACACATTTAGCTGATAGCTACTTCCATTCATGGTTTTTCACTCAACCAATTATATGTAGCCTCTATTAAATCAGGTAATTCCCATTGAGGTTAAGATTATATTTTCAAGGGAGAACTGAGGGCATAAAAAATTTAATTTTAATGTAATTATTCAGAATATAATTACTTAGTGCAGTTTGAACCTACACTATGCTGACCATGAGCTCATAGAGGCCTCAAACTTTTCAAGAGAGAATGTACACAGCTACAGAAAAGCATGCATCCTATGCCTCAGGGGAAGCCCTTAAACTGGATTTGAGATTATGTGTGTAAAAAGCACTTACATACCTTCACTACACTCATGATAACAAATGTTTGAGCTCAGAAATGCTTAGTTTATCTCAGTTTTGCTGCCTCACGAGCTCCCGCAGAGTTAAATATTGCTCGTCTGTATTATATTGTAGATGGAGGAAAGCATTTTTCACCCACTTGTGCACTTGTAGACTTCTCTTTATATGCATTAAATGCAAAGAGTTGTCAATAACACAATTGATAGTTACAATTGTGGTTGTAAAATGTATCTGTGAACACTTTTTTTGGGGTCATCCTTCAGTAGCAAAGAGGTAGGAGGATACATATAGAAAGTTTGGAAGGGAGGGCGTGAGATAGGAAGTGTTTTTATAGTTGGAGAATGACTGAGAGGTTTGCAGCAGAGATTAAAAAAAAAGATAGTTCATCTAAACCACCACTGCGCCCCTGTTCCTTATTTCCTGCTGACACTGTCGCCTCAGAATCAGGTTTCTCATGTCACCTTGAGACGTTGATGGAAATTACTTTACAGCCCAGTTCCCCGATACTGTTGTATACCGCTTGGACATCTGTTGTTGTAATCTGTTGTTTTACCATCACAAATTACAGAGTTGTCTTTTAAAGTTGCCGTCGCAACTGGAGACTTCCTTTAGATGCAAGTTCACATAAAAGACGCATGGATTGTAACAGTCAATCATGTGCAGTCAGTGTGTCGATGATTTCAGCTGGGAAATGTGGTTTTGTACATTCGCATAATATGATACAAATTCAGCAAGGGGAAAGACATATAAGCACTCAACTAGAATATAAAAAGCAAAAAAGGTACAAAAGAATACAGTCATTTAAAAAGTGAGAGCAATTGACTATAAATTAGATATTGCAAGTGGAGTTCTTAGAAAAAGCAATTTTAGCATTTAAGCAATCAGGCCGAACCATTTTAATTCCTAACAGTAACATTATTTCTACTGCTAATGCAGAGCGTAGTCTTTCAGGAATACTGCATATATTGTAAATTAGTGCTTCACAGTATTCTTTTTTTAATCACCGCCAATCAACATTTTTCCATTCAAGTCATTCCATGTTCCTAAGAAATGCGGTGATAGAATTTTAAATTCAATGAAGCAGTTAATGTCAGGGATACTGTGGAATAATTTATCAGCAATTAATACTAAACCATAAATTATATTTGTTACTGATACTAAGAACTTGTTTCCTAGTATTTTTGCTTCGTTTTTTGTAACCAGAGAATTTTTAAAAAGTGTATTTGTGATGTCGTCCTCCAACTAAACTTGTTTAGAAGTCACTCTGACCTCCTTTGTACTTCACTATGAATGCAGTATTCTTGTCTCTGTTGGGACCCTATAGAAATTCTGGCTCCATTTGTCCTCACAATCGATTGGTGATGTGGTGATCTTTTTAGATGCATTTATTCACAAGCTTTGACAAAAACTGCACCTTGGCAGTTCAGTCTTCAGCATCGGAAACCATGGGAACAGAGCTTGGTTTGAACTTGAGGCGTCTTTGTGTGAAATAGTGAGGGTTAAGCCCAATGTTAGCTAGCCTGCCCACTAATCCTGCTTTGTAAGACAGGCCCCAGGTCATAATAGATAGATGATGGAATTAGGTGAGGATAACACATTTTATGTACCGAACAACACCACGACATAATGCGCTCCAAAAAAAACTGTCATTTTCAAAGTGTTTTGCAATAAATCTTCTGCTACAAACAGACATTGACACCAAATGCATACCGGAGTTGGGAAACAAGCCGAGCAGAAACGAGCAGACAGGATGACACACTCTCGACTTTGTTTTCCACCCGAATGTGACTCCCCTCCTCCTCAGGCGGTATCTCAGGAGACCTGTTGGCAAGGAAGAGAAGTTAAAAGACAGCTAAATGTCTTGGCTTCCCTTGACAAATTCTGTGGGACACTGGTGCTGCGTGGGGTGAAATACAAGGAACGCCTTGTCACCTCTACCAGTACAGGAAAGGGCAAGAACTATATCAGTCCTCGGTAGTTCTTTTTTTCCCTACTTGTTCACCTCGTTTGCTCCCCTGGTCTGTCAAACGAAAGCTGACACACTCATGCCAAGTGTTCTGAATGAAAGCTATAGTCTAGGCCACCATTTAAGTAAAGAACCTTTAGTGTTTCTACACATTTTTTTAACTGAAAACTGACTACAGTCCTGAAACTAACAAAGTCAATCAATCAGCTAGTTTATCTCTAGAAATTGCATTAATTAGTATTCAAGCAAGAATTCCATTTATAGCTTTAATTGTACATCTTTAAGTTTTTGCCTGTTATGCAGACAAAACAATCAATTTGAAGTAGGAAGTGTAGGTTCTGAGAGCTTGTGACTGGGATTTTTTCACTGCCTCTTTGAGAATTTATTGGCTAAATAATTAGTTGTTTATCAAAATATGCAATGGATAGATTACACAGTAATACAAGTAATCATTGGCTCCTGCCCTATTATTTCCTTAAAAGTATCTATCTATCTATCTATCTATCTATCTATCTATCTATCTATCTATCTATCTATCTATCTATCTATCTATCTATCTATCTATCTATCTATCTATCTATCTATCTATCTATCTATCTATCTATCTATCTATGACATTCACATATAATGATATAATAATACGTTTTAAAATATGTATCCAACCTTTATGTGGTAAATGAATACAAAAAATACGACTGCACAGAATTTATTTTTGCCTTTAAAAATATAGTATTTTGGAGGAAATCTAAAAAAAGAAATTTTTCCAGCACTGCCGTCCAACTGCAAAGATTATTGGTACATCCTGCACTAAATTAGGACCTTTTATGGGCCAGTAAATTGCTTTAGTTTAAGTTTCACAGAGTGACTGACAGTACCTTGGGCATATTGACACAGAGGCAGAGGAGTTCAGTCAAGCCCAAGCTTTTAATCCCAACCATGCATCCTTCGGGACAATTCCTTAAGACGTGTGGTGATTTCCAGCATGCCAATGCAGGCCTGGACTCATGCCGAGCTATCGACGCCTGATCCCTCCTGTATTGAACACTAAGGTTACTCATAACCCCTGCTCGTCTTTCATTATTGAGATGTGAATGAGGAAGGTCAGGAGGTGGCTCGCATCGATCTGTCAACACAGGAATATTTGTCGCTGAGCGTCTCTGCCAAGACACTCCTCTTCATGGCAACAAAGGTAGCCATTTTGAATGTACAAAAGGTAGAAGTGAGCATGTAAACATGCAGATTTGAAATGGCTGGTTATAAACCTGCAAGGTCATGTTCTCTTTCATCTTTTTTCTCCCATTCTTTTCTTTTACTTAACGAAAACAGCAGTTTTAAAAAGAGGTCTCTTTATTGCTTAACCTTGTGGCTTGAATAGATAAAGTGGTTTGTTATTACAGGCACCTATTTGTCCCTTTGTCATACGAGGTAATTAGCGGCTTAACACCCTCCTGGAGGCTAAGCACTATGGGTGACCGTTAGTGAAGAAATGCAGTTTTGGGCTTTGAAAAAGGGCTTTGAAGAAGGAAAGTGCTGGAAGCACATACTGGCCCAAGTCGGACATTGGAAGTTACCATGGTGACAGCGACTGGAAATGAAAAATCTGTTTTTAAAGGCAGGCCTTGGTGTGTGTGTGTGTGTGTGTGTGTGTGTGTGTGTGTGTGTGTGTGTGTGTGTGTGTGTGTGTGTGTGTGTGTGTGTGTGTGTGTGTGTGTGTGTGTGTGTGTTGTGTTTTTTATGTGAAAGTGAGAGAGAGAGAGAGAGAGAGAGAGGGGAGGGGGATCAGTGATAGTGTGCTTATTGATTTGTGTAGATTATAAATACAGCGAATGAAGTGTTATTTGCGTGTCGGTGTGAGTAGTTTTGTGTTCTTTGTTCAGAAAAACCTCAGAATTTCTTCCAGTCTTCCAAAATAGAGATTGAATAATGGTCCAAGGAAAGGATTAGAATCTTTTTTGTTGTCGCTGTGCAGATCATGCAGCCACATAAGCTCCCCAAAGCACTCCTTTGACTCTACCCAGCAGCAGACATCAGTCTCTGTGCGTAACAAACAGGACTTGATGCCTTGAAAAGTCAAACTAGCGGCATATCTGCCTCTCTGTTTTTATTCCCCATCCATCCCTCTGAAGGCCAGCACAGCAGTGGCACCACTGGGTATCTGGCTGAAGAATCTGACGCTTGCAGAGATGCTCTTGAGATGGGCTTACCATCTCAGCAGGAACAGTTCAAAAGGTTAACCCTGGTCAGCACTCAATAGGGCCTGTCACTTAAATATTCCAGGATGGATTCCTTTAAGCTGCAGAAAGAGTATATTGAGTGTGGCCATGCATGTGTATGTTTGCATCTGCACTATCTTGCCTGCAGAGATGCTAGTGCTTACACATACACTTGTTCAATTTAGCTAATGATGCACACAATATGCACAAAGCCACACAACACACATATCCTGCATACCTCTCACACCAAAAATATTAACTCACACCTTGCATGTCAGATTATCGTTTTTCTTCAATATGCGAGGCATTGATATTCATATGACTGTGGTTGTAAAAAAAAATATGACCCAATCCTCACTTCTACACATTCCCTCTGGAATGAGGCTTAGCCTAAAATGGGCCTACAGGCTGAGAGTCCCAGGGGCCTTGCTGGAAGATAAATCAAGCGTCACCAGGAAGATAGGAAGCATCATTTTTTGGCAAGAAAAGAAAAAATTCATCCTGGAAATCGTAAATCATTAGACGGGCAGGCCCCAGTGAATAAGCCTCACCCACCAAACAAATCGATTCGTGAAGTTATTGCACATTTCAATCCTCCCCTCTGCCTGCGTACAGGCACCTGGAGAGACACCGTGGGCGTTATGATTTACATATACATACACGCAGATTAGAAGCTTCTTGTTTTTGACAGTGACAGACGCTTAAATCATACATTGAGTTTTATGTGTTTGTGTATTTTTAATGCTAGAGACATTTTAAGCACATTTCAACCCTGAACTTATCTCGCCATTCCCCGGAGGAATTGTATGTATAATGTCCAGTTGTGAATTGAGCAGATCATTGTCTGGAGAATTAACATTGAGTGAGTTGGTTAGTGACATTTCCTATATATAAACCACTGGTGAGACCGGAATAATACAAACATCCGAATATGAAGAAGAAGGGTCATTTACCCAAAGACACCAATGAACACCATCAGCCATCTTCCATGTGCTGTAAACAAAACACTGTCATTTCCATTATGACCACAACTCACCTAAACCAAACTGAGTATTTCTAGTCGGTGAGAACACATCTGACATGGACCATCTCCTGTTGTTTGCTACATGTGTGAAAGAAGCGTGTGTCAGAGTTCATATGGAAAAAGCAGCTTTAGAAATGTGTTATTAGGCATCTGTAATAATGATCAGTGTCAGCTGATTAGTTTCATGGTGTGGGTGCCTGTAAATGGAGTAGGAGTTAAAAGCGTTTTTCCAATCAGTGCCTTTTCTTCTTATAGCAACAGATTTCAAAACATGTTTTAATGAACTATTGTCCTGGAGCTAGAGGAGATAACTTTTGACTTAGTAATAAGCTGTCTCATAATAATAATAATAGTACCTGGTGTTTCAAATGAAATGCCATAAAAAGAGTTCTTTTGAGTTTGTAACATGGACTGTCTTTGTTGTAACATTGCTAAAGCGTCTGTGACAACTGACATGTTACTTACTGATCAAACCTGAGCAAAGCAGCTCCTTCCCCATGGGAAAATGTTCAGACAATACAGTATATAGTGTCTTATGAACTGTCACAGATGCTACGTTGAGTTGTCAGTCCTCCATGGTAGAAATCCCTGTTGCCTTATTTTGAATGAGACTAGTCAGGAGATGTAATGACAGGAGCACTTGTGCTGGCATTTTAATTAGTCTCCGCACTGTATAAATCATATATGTCTGAATGTACGATGACATAATTTACATACAACTGTTGCTAATGCTTTCCAGCCATTTCTCTAATCATAGCCACAATGCAAATGGAGTGGTGGTAATAACAATGATCATCTGTATGGAAAACACATTATTTCAATACACATTAGTAGTGGATTCAGTTCATGCACAGGATAAAACAAAGAAAAATAGAGATGATGCAGATGATGCATTATTTATTGAAGTTTCGACTTTGGCTACAGGGCTGTGGTTTAGTGTGTGTGTGATATTTAAACTAATATTGGCAGAACTTGGAATCAGTATCGCTTTTCAACAAAACTTTGTTCTTTGCTCTCTTTTGAGCTGCGCAGTTTTCAAGATGCGTATCTCCTGACATCCAGGGAAACGGTTGAGGATTATTCTAGTGAGTTTATCTTTGCCCTTTTGAGATAGAACTCAGACTTGTGTCTGCACTCCAAAAGAACACTTGCCGTGTCCCTGCCTTGAAGCAGAGATAAGCTTTACATTTGAATGCATACATGAAAAGGATCTAGCACTTGTGTCAAAGAGGATTCATTACATGAGCTCAATTGTCTTCAAAAGAATGGTTGTATATCACCAGCGTCTGAAAGAACACAATTGGACTGCAGCAATATGAACCCTAACACTCATCTAAATTAATTATCACACAGGTCACGCTTTATTGTATAATTTAAACAATACACTTGCAGTATGAGCTGTAACCACACTCTCCTCATGAAAGCAGTTTTATTTGGATCAGGTTTTATTTGTTGTTTTTTTTTTATTAATGTTGAATTTGGAGCCGTCAAACCCCTACCGGCCCCCTCCAGCATGCGCCATATTGAAACTTTAATGGAATCTTGGTGTGCACAGCCAGATGGATGTCTACAGCATGTGCAGAATCAAAGATTTACCTTTCAGGTGGAGAGAGAAAAATTGCATCACCCGATACCTGTTGTGGCACTAAAATATATGGATTATTTTCAAAGAAGCGAGCTGAGCAAGTTTGATCTGTGTGCAACTGGTTTACTCCCCCTTCTAAATAACACAAGCAGGAGTCTTCTTTAAAATTCTTCGAAATTGCAGTAGTTGTCAAATATTTATGAACATGAATTTCTAAAAACAACCTTTTACCTGCCTTATAGTCTCTATTTCCCTATTTTTGCATTCAAAGACACAGTTTTTTGTATTTAATTATGGTCACATTCAATGTTTAATTCCCTACACTGCAAAAATAAAAGATGTTTCTTTTTTAAATCTGTTTTAAGTGGTTTGGATGAAACATCTAAGGAGATCTGAGATTTTCAAGCATTCACAATGACTCACAGTAGTGTTGGAATTTCTGAGATTCTGAGAAGAGTTATTTGAGTTATTTCAACATTTAATAGTAGCTATTGTTGTTACAATCCATTGCAAACAAAGTCAGGACTGTTTTTGTGACCTTTCTTGTCGGGCACAGCTTGAGGATGACAAGGCCAAACACTTGTTATTAAGCAGATATATTCCAAAGCGCAGCGACGTGTCAGTGACTAATCTTTCCCTCAGAGGATCATTTGGACGTTGTTTCTTTCAATCTGAACATGTAAGTGCTAGACTTTAATGTTATTTTGCTCTTCTGAAATGCCAGAAATATCTGCTGCTGCTGATCATCCTTTGTGGTGTCAGTCCAGGTTTCTCTGCTCTCATGAAACATTGCGGGGTTTAGACATCGCTGGGGAACAGCAGCCAACTGGAGGTAAACACATTCTTTCTCAGAAAAAATGCCCGTCATGGGAGGAGTGCATCCCCTGAGGTGATAACCTTTGTCTGAGCTGACCTCAAATTCATGTGTTGTCTGACAGACTAAAAGACCAGAAAAATCTGTGCTTCTCTGCCTAGTTTTTTCTTTCAGCTTCCCCTTCCTTTTTGTCTACATTTTTATTTTCAGATTTATTGCTTTATGTTAATTTGAGATTTTCATTTGGAATCAGTGAATGAAAGAAGGCTAAACTAAAATAGCTATATATATAAATTACATTAAATACACCCTGCTGCATTCAGGCTCTAGATATAGCTGGAGGACAGAACATTAACGACTTCAACTTATATATGGATGTTAGTCTTTGCCCTGCAGAATGTTTCCATAAAGTTGACATTGCTGTTGAATGCAGATTATTGAATATACACTCATCACAAGTTCATATGTGCTAAAAACCCCTGGATACATTTCTTGTCCAAACTAAGTGGTAATAAAGGGTAAATAAATTGGAAAGAAGAACCAATTACGAGGCAGGATTTATTCTATGTGTAGGCTTCAGTGAGTGGGGGAATGTACAAATAGAACAAATCAGGGAGGGAAAATGTTGTGACCGTTGTATATATTTGTCTCATCCATCATCGTGAACCATAAACAGGCCTCTCTCTTCCCAGCTACAAAACATTATTTTAGTCATCACCTCAGTGAAAGTGCCCACTCTTCCAAACACGCTGCAAAACAGGAAAAGCATGTGTTTATCAAGCTGAGCTTGTGCTTCACTTTAGTCTCTTGGACGACTGCCAAGCAAAGGACCTCATAGATTAATCCATATGTCGCCCCCATAAACTCTCGGTATGAACTCAGATTTTTAAAATACTCAAGAAGTCTGTGTTCTAGTTGATCATCTCCACACATCCAGAGTAGTAGTGCCTTAGTGCCACTGTATTTGTCTCAGCTTCTTGTTGCACTGGGATGAAGTGCGGCTTATCTTCCAAATACAGTATTAGAGAGAGGGAAAACTGTGTGATGTAAAAATCTTATGAAAGCTACTAATCTGTGTGAATGGCTAAGAGGGATTATGCTTGTCAGAAGGAAAAAAATGAGCTCAAGATGCTCATTTTTTGGAGAAATAGCATTGAATTTATGTAAGCAGAGGAAGTAGTTCATGAGAGATGATCAATCTTGACCTTTGTTTGACCATCCCTAATGAAAGTCTTATTCCATACTTAATAGAGCTAGATAAAGGTCATTCATATAGCACACGCACATAAACACTCTATCTTCCCTATATGAACAGTCACTTTATTCATTTCTGCTTGGTTCCACATAGTTAATCCTATAAAAAGGGAATATAGCTGATGTTTTGTCACCCATAATGTTTGTGCAAACAGTCTGCAGGAGCTTGATGTATTTCTTTGGTTTTGTATCATGTTGCTCACGCCACCCAGTAGGCATGCAATGCAGCAATGCCTTAATCTCACTGCAGTTGTCTCTATCATCTGTGACTGTTCATACTGATCGATCATCTGTTGAATATGTAGGTGCACGGAGGTGTTCATTCGTGTCGGTGTGGTGATTTGTGAGCTTAAGCACTTGAAAACAGTGAGCCCCTTCAGCAATGCACTTTAAATCCTCCACACCCACACTTCACCATTGTATTTATGTTGTATACATTCATTCCCCATCTTCCCTCTTGTGCTTTTTTAATCTGCGTTGAGCAGCTCTCTTGGTGTTTTGGAAACAAACTCTGCCTCTTTAGAATAAAGAAAGAAATTGTCTGGTGGATTCAGTAGTGCCATTATAGATAATTTGTCAAAGTGCCTGTGTGTAGGTTGTTTGAATATGTATGTAGCAATTCTCTGTAGTCATCCAGATTTGCATACAATCTGAAGGTTTAAAAGGTTACTTTCTAACTGAAGGGTTGTCCATTTCAATGTACGCTAGAAAATAAAATCGTAAGAAAAAGTGAATCTAAATACCTCAGCATTCTAACCCCTGACCGCTGTGGTATGGCTGGTCAGTAGCCAACGACACAGTTTGCTACATTCAGCCTCTGGATATTGCTGGAGGTCAGAACATAAGTGACCTGAACTTATACATGGCCTTTAGTCTTTGCCCTGCACAATGTTTCCATACAGTTGAAACTGTACATTGAATGTACATTATACAATACAGTCACTACAAATCCACATGTGCCAAAAAACCCATGGGAACATTTCTTCTCCAAAGTAAGTGGTAATACAAAGGAAATGAATTGCAAAGAAAACCTTAAGGGAAAGTGAATGTATGTGAATGTGCTTCCAAGTTGCCCTCAACCTTCTAACCCCTGACTGTTGTGATACAGCTGGTCAGTAGCCAACAACGCAGTTTTGCATGAGGCTGCCAGTATAAACAGGTACATACAGGACAAAAGCTTGACTGCCAAGGAAATACTTAATACAAGTCAGTCCTATACAAATGTATAAGTGTAAAGAAAAAGATAAACTAGTTCACCTTTTTCACAACTTCTTACATCTTCTATTCTGTTGATGTTCTCAGAAAGGTGACATCATTTTGTAGACTTTCTTCTATTATAATTCATGTATTTATGTGATTCTGATGATATGTACTGCAAAATTATGACAATGCTTTCAAATGCAACCAAGACATTCTGGTTGTAGTTACAGTAAGCAGTCTTAGCTTCTGGCTTTAGACTTTATTTTGTTGTTTTGGGGAATACAAAATGTGAATGAAACAGAGTGTCCAAAAAAAGGACATATTAGTTCTGACACACCATCCAGTTATATATACAATGACATTTCCCTGAATTAGAGGACAATACCAGGGGAGATTTTGTTTTTCTACCTGCGTTGTCATGAAGCAGACTAGCTTTTCCCGACGGGAGCCGCTGCACAAAACGAAAGCAGTCACTGCGCCACCGAGCTTCCAGCCCCATTTCACGAGGAGGCACAAATGAATTTTGCTTTGCCACTTTCTGGCATGAGTGTGCACTTAGAGCCTTGCGTGCTGAAAGTGTTTGCTCATACGGTGGATGTTACACCAACATGAAGTAGCTTGGTCACTTACCTTAGTGCCTAACAACACATGAATGAAATATTTAGCTCTGCAATCATTTTCTCAGTTAAAATGTTCCTTTGTTATATAAATGCAGTTTCACACAGTTCAATCCTACACACCCAACGCTCTTGAGCACTTGGAGAGCATTAGCATGGCTGGTAGAGTTTGTTTTATAATCCTCAGCTTGCGGTATCTTTGAAGTAACTCCAAAAGTAATTGCAAAATATAAAAGATACATTATTCTATAGCAGCTTTACAACAGAAAACTTGATATATGCTCCTTAACAAGCTTCTCTATGTGAACAATAGGCTCCCACAGGGACTCTAACTGATAATTCTTCTTTTTGTAAGGGAGCTACACTAACAGTTACCTTGTAATACTACTCCTCAAGAGTCAAATTCACAGTACTTAAGACCATTGCTTCCCTTCTTTTTGTAACATTTTCTTCAGGTTTTCATGGGATTTGCTTTTTTTTTGTGTGTGTGTGTGTGTGTGTGTGTGTGTGTGTGTGTGTGTGTGTGTGTGTGTGTGTGTGTGTGTGTGTGTGTGTGTGTGTGTGTGTGTGTGTGTGTGTGTGTGTGTGTGTGTGTGTGTGTGTGTGTGTGTGTGTGTGTGTGCTGCGCCAGGAGACAGGGTGAATGAGAAAAGATGGATGCTGCACTGTGCAGCTGGGAAAGATAATGAATGAAGTCGACCGTGGGTGGCGAAGACCATCACTAAAGCGTAATGGGTCCCAACAGAGAGACGGGGATATTGACCCGTCCGTCACTTTTTTTTTCCTCTTCGCTCCCCTCCCTCCCTTTCTTACAAATATAAACTCTCACAAGTGTGTACATAGCCTGACACAGACACACACACACACACACACACACACACACACGGACACACTGCAGAAAAGCAAACAATACCGGTATGCACTTGCACACACACACACACACACACACACACACACACACACACACACACACTTATGCATCTTTCCCTCTCTCTCTCTCTCTCTCTCTCTCTCTCTCTCTCTCTCTCTCTCTCTCTCTCTCTCTCTCTCTCTCTCTCTCTCTCTCTCTCTCTCTCTCTCTCTCTCTCTCTCTCTCTCTCTCTCGAGCTGTGTGTGTGGACACTTTGGACATGTTTGCTCTTTTTAAGTGAAAGCAAATGGAGAGATTGTGCTCCCTGACAGGGATTGTTTCATCAAACATAAAGAAACTGTGGAAGAACTCCAGAGACATTCCCTTTATGCAGAATTCCATCTTAACAGTCTCCGATCTTATTTGACTTACTTGTGGCAAACCTCTTAGATATGGATTCTATGAAACATCCCTCAAAGCAATTTGGCGTGTTGGAAGCTTGAAAATATTAAAAAACTGGCAAACCTTTCCGTCCCTCCACTTGGTTGGTATTTTTCTTCCTATACTATATAAATCACACGAGTTCTGAAAGGTAACGGCGGTGCACACCTCTCGTCTTTTATTACTCTCCATTGTGGACAAATCTGTCGTGCTTTGACAGCAGCTGCACCATGCCTATCTCGAGTCCACCGACTGATTCCTTTTCCCTTTCTCTTTCTGTTATTGATTCATTTGTTCATCCATTCACTTATTTTATTTTCGTCCCATGTCTGTGGTCAATAGACTTAGTGGACTCAACCCACTTACTGTCATCAGAGGCAGAAGTGGGATCAACCAGTGATTATAGTGATTACAGTTTGTGCTTACATAGGGCTCGGGCGCTTTGTGCCACATCTCTCCTCGTCAGCTGGCAGTCTGAGCTCTAATCTGCCAGTTATAACAAACAGCAGACAAGGGAACAGGAGGAAAAAAAGCTATAAGGCAAGAGAGGCGGGAATGCGGATGAAAAGGGGCAGTTGGTGGCCAAATTGCAAAGTCTTCTAGAATCTGATAGTCGGTGATATTCAGATGACCATGTAGTCCTTCAACAATTTCTGTCAAAATAAACAATTTATAACACCTGGAAAGTATGTGTTACTGCTGTATGTGTAATATCAAAGAAGGAAGCACTCTGTTTATGGTTTGCTTCCAGCAAGACGCCAATTAGAGCATTTAGCCTGCAGTAGATTCAAACAATCCGCTGTCTATTTTTTCCTATAGTGCATCTGTGTGAACAAGTTATTCATTTATACTGTATGAATCCATCACTCAAACTGAATCCATTTCCCTCACCCCTGCTAGTTCAAAGGGCTCCATTAGAGCCAAGTGTCTGATGAAATCCTGATTACCCTCCTAATTGGCAATTGTGAAGTCGCTGTGGCACGTGGCGCGAGCAGCTTCTCTCGCTATCGATCCCCTCCCACTCTGCCATTGATTTGCACTTAATGTCTTTAATTAGAATTATTTCTCCACCTTATTTTATTCCCTCGCAATACGTGGGGGCCTTCAAGAAGCTGCAGAAAAAAACAGATCAGGAGGTATTTGTGGCCACACGTGCAGAGGTAGAACTGCACAGCGGTGATAAAATAGGGATTTTGAATATAGGTCAAGATCGATGTTAAGGCTTGGATTAAGTTTGCAATCCACGTTTAATGCACGATATGATGTATAATCCCTCAAGAGTAAGTTATTACAAATTGATTGAATTTCAGATTTGGGCCTAGCTTAACTTCTGCTGCAACATTGTTGAATTTAAAAATAATCATATATGCCTGCTGATCATTTTAATGCTCTGAAACAATAGTGCTCTGCAGAAAAACAAAGACAACAGCTGGAGTATAAATCAAACTATATCTAACTCTGTATGTCCATTCACGTAAGTGTGTGTCTGTGCGTTTGTGCTTCTGCTCCAACCTCTGGCTAGTTACATCTCTGCTATCCATCTCACTTGTAATTCTATGTGACACTTAATCTTAACTTGTGTTCTCACCCACTGATTACAAAAAAACCCCAGTTCTAAACAGAATAAACCAGAAATGGTAGGAAGGCTGTTCAGATGAGAAGAGCTCCCTCTATAATTGTTTCTCAGTTTCATAGGCTTGACCCCTTATTTATTTGACTGGCATTTACTGCCTTGGAATTAACTCTTCATAGGCAAGGGCGCTCGGCAGACAGCAGACTGAGAGTGAGTGAGTGAGTGGCAGAGGGTTAGGCGGGGGTGAGAAGGTTCATGAACCCATAAAGCTCACAAGGGAGAGACTCGGCAGACCATATCTCATTACTGGCTTGGCTTGAAATGAGATGGGCCCCTTTTTGCTTGTCCCTCAATGGTTCGATTGATTAGTCGGCAGCCAATCAATGTTAATTAAGGTGTAGAGAATCCTTTAATTGTGGCGTATGAATCATTGTGTCAGACCCCGCCTTGACCTTCACCAGACTTACACTGTGAACAGCCTTGCTGGGGAATAAATACCTTTTATATATTGCAAGATAATGATAGTCGGCAAATGAGTATAGATTTGATGGACGGCGATCCTGTATGTACTGTAGCTCGTAGCAGCTGGTCTCATGAAGATCACATCCACAATGGCTGCTCTAATAGCAACCGGACTGACCTTCATATCCTGGTTCTCATTTTGCAAAACAGATGCAGAACACCGGCAGATCAATACTTGTCAAAACGTTTAAGAGTTAATGTTGCGAGATAAGTGTTGCTATTATGTGTGACGAAAGGCACTCTGTGCATATGAAGTGGGTCTTTGATTGATGACTGCCAAAAACAAAATGGCACATGAGAACACCACCGGCACCATAATTGTGTTTTTAATGAAGACCTACATTTCGCATTGGAGCTGATTTCCCACTCAGTTGATTGTGTCCCCTCCCCTCCTCCTCCACCACTGCTGCCACGACCATCCATCATGCAGTAATAACAATGGAACCTGTATGTTGTATTAAGCCTGGTTGTAGGTCCAAAACTTCCACATCCACTCTTCAACAGATGAATTAATTTAGGAGCGCCCTGGTGGTCGATTGGTTAGAGCGCATGCCACATAATCGCAGCGTCCCTGGTTCGAATCCGGCCAGGGATCTATGCTGCAGGTCATTCCCCTCTCTCTCTCTCTCCCTGTTTCCTGTCGGCGATATCTTAGGCGATATCTTCAAAATGTCTTTTTATTTCCAACAAACAGTCCTAAAATCAAAGACATTAAATCAACACTGATAGAAGACAGAAAAAGCAGCAAATCCTCACATGGGACAAGCTGGAGCAAGAAAATATTTCAAAGAGTGATTAATCAATTATTAAAATAGTTGCTGATGGATTTTTGTACATTGGCTAATCTGTTAATTGACTAATTGTTTCAGCATCAAAGTCAGATAACCTCAGCACATCCCTTCTTTAATTTGCATTCATAATATGTACATTTTTGTTAAATCCAATTTTTTGAGATTAAATATAATCCACTAAACCTAAAATTGGCCTCAAATCATGTCGTCACTTAAGTCCCTCTTGCCTAAATTTTCTAAATTTAGAAACAGTATCACTCACTATATACTATATGTCCCATATATGTAAGGGATGAGACCAGATTAAACATCTCCATTATTGGTGGAGACAGGATTAAATACTTTCAACCTCATTGACCACACAAAGCATCTAAATAATGTGCCATAATGTGTGCTTTTGCTCTTGTTGCTCTGATTTTTTTTTTTTCTTCTCTGAATTAACATGACCTCTTCTCTGTTTTCAGATGTAATAACCGGACCCAGTGTGCTGTTGTGGCTGGACCTGACGTATTTCCCGATCCTTGCCCAGGAACCTACAAGTATCTGGAAGTCCAGTATGAATGTGTACCCTACAGTATGTATTCCTTCGTTCTCTCACGCTCTGAAGCGCTTCCTAATGCTCTTACCCATTCTCATTTCCTCCTAACAGCGGTGACTCATCAACAACCGAATCAACACGCATGCCAGTAATGTTCCAAACGTTTAATATATAGAGAAAGTGTCATCAAGTTTAGCAGAACAGATTAAGAACGGAGCAGTGTCTGTGATGATTCCTTTGATCTGAAAAACATAACACCTTTAAGTAGAACAGGAAATATCATTGACAGTGTTGTTTACATGTGAAACATGGTACAGTATATCAGTGTGGAATAATGTTTACCCATTGACGAGATACTGCTGTTTATAAGTCCTTTCCTTGTAACTGACATGAGATTAACGCTTTTTTTCATTTTCGTCATCCTGCATTGCATTTATTATGTCAACAATGTGCCAGCTTATGCTCAATTTCCCTAATACAGTACCAATATCTTCTCTCTGTGTAACCCATTTATAATATAGTAAGTCTAGCTTTATACAGTAGGTGTTATAATAGTAAGACATGGCAAATAATTTCAGACTCAAAAAGTGCTGTAATACAACTGTGAGTAGCATTGTGACAACAAAATGCTTATTTGTTATATGTATTCAGTCAGAGATAGTTTAAGCTACGTTTCACTTTTAGATGGTGCTTGTCAGTGCCTTCCCATCAGTTCCCCGAGTTCACAGCACTTTAATATCTTTGAGGAATCATGTCTGATCATGTCATGTCTCTGTTAGCATGGCAGCAAGAAAGGCTGTTTGACTTTCATCAAAAATGAAACATACTTGTTGTTTTCGGTTCAGTTCAGTTCAGTGGACGTCAGTTAATGTTCAGAGTAGTGAGGCATCTCTGAAGGGAGTAAATAAAAAAGAATTTAATTAGTGCAGCAGGTGAAAAAACACTGTCAGACGGCACATAACTTGAGTGGAAACATTTGGGCAGGGACTGGAAGGGTCAGCATGGGGTGACAGGAAGAACACACAGAGAGGAAGTCCAGGTGAGGCCAGAGGAAGTAGCATGGACACTGCCATATGACCTTAGGTATTGTGTATAATGACCTTTGAAGTGGAACACCAAAGTCCCAATAATTATGCCTGCCAAAAGCCTGACAAATTGTTCAGCTTGCTCAGAAATGAGATGAAACTAGAAATATTTGGTTGTGGGCATTTATCTGTGGAGTTTGCAGCTGCTAGGTTCATGTGGACTCTAATAATTCAAATTCAAATCAAAACCATCTTTTTACTATTTGATGTCCTTACATGGCTCTCTCAGTAGTCTGCCTGACAAGAGCTTTCATGTGGTGAAGTAAAAATAATTTCTACCTGTGATCCAGAGCTGGCAGATGGCTCTTTCATACCTGACTCTTTGCAACATGGACATTTTTCTATCCCAGTCACCCAGTGTCAGTGTCTTTCCTAGCTGTTCATATTGAACACTTATCCAATCAAATGCAAGCTGCTGCAATGGATAGTGACACAACACTCATCAACCCTTCATTTTTTTGCACACATCATGGTTGTCTTTGAGTGCCAAGTATGGACTTTTCAGCCAATATTGGTGAAATAAGCTCTTGGCGACTACTATAATTTAACCTAACATGCCAATTTTGTCCTAAAAAGCTTAACTGTAGATGTGCCAGTGTTGGGAATTGGCGATGCAAAAATGTTCACTACCTTGCATAGCCAGCAGTGATATATGGTGGTCTCGATGGCAATCTTTCTTTGTTTGGTCAAGAACAAAGACGAGAAATCATCTTTTTTTCATCTTGGTTTGCCCAATCCTCCATTTGTTTCTTTCCCAATCCCACCTGGTTACATGGATTATGTAATTTCTGAACTAATTCTGTCCTTATCCCATGTATCTACCAATGTATCTAATTTATCTGAATTTAAATTAAGACAACATTATAAAATTATATATGAAATGACTCCTGGTCAATGCAGAGGCTCTGTTTTCCCGAATCCAATATAATGGTCCTTCTGTCGAATGGTAATCCTGCTTGACCTGTTGTACCCACATTATCCCTGTCAGTTGTCTGTCTCACCAACCCATATTCCACCACTAGACACACAATATGGGAGACAGGAATGATTTTTATTTTAAATCTCCTTCACCCAATCCTTAATAATTTATTTCTGATTCCACATGGTTGTATAGCTCATGTAATTTCCTGTCCTAACCTGTCCTGATACCTTTACTTTCACTTTCATAAAATACTGGCGACTGTCCACTGCAGAGGCTTGGTTTTTAGTCTGGACCGGATCCCAGTACAATAGCCCATCTGTCCCATGGGAATCCCTTAGCAGTAACAAATCTTATTATCAATTAGTCTGCCTTGACTGTCCTGTAGTACGACCACTAGAGGGTGACACAGGAGCGATTCTTATTTACTCTGTTTTGCCCGATCTGAAATTATTTGTTCTCGACCCCACACAATTGCACAGCTTATGTCATTGACATTCCCATCAGTATCCCATCACTTTTACCGTAAACTACTTAATTGTCCTTCCTGACTGTCCATTGACAATATAGTCACACATTATGACTCTACATAAAAAGGTGCCTATCCGATGCAGAGGCTATTTTTTCCCGCCTTGTCCCAATCCCTGTGACACAATGTAATAGCCCTCCTGTCCACCTGTCCAACAGGAGTTCCAATACCATTCCCATTCAGTTCTTTGCCTCAACTACCCACCTCCCACCTTTTTTTACAATGTTACACTGAACTTTTTTTTCTTAAGAAAGACAAGTCAAAACATGTAGCAGTATTGTTGGAAAACTGTTATTGGCTGCTTCTTTCCCAGTAACATCAGGGCCGCCTATTATGGGTGCACTAGGGAGGAAAACGGGGGCACCATGTCTGCTGTAGCTATGGATTGTGCCCAGAACCATCGTAAGATACGAAATTCTGCTGGCATTGCTCAAACATTGAAGCAATGTAGGCGTTTATTTGTATATTGAGCATGGAAGGGAAGAATCTCAAGTGGTCACTCGAGACAGATTTTGAGACGCATTTCTTCGAAAGGTGTGAATGTAATTCATCTGTGACGGGCTAGTGGACTATCATCTTACCTCCCAAATGAAGCGATCAGATCCTCTCAGTTGGAACGAGCCACATTTAGAGACGATGCCTTGTGTTTGTTTTTCCTGCTTAAGATTCTAACTGTTGTAAATTACATCTCCTGAGTTTCTATCAATGGGCGCTGATTGGCATTGAACTGACGGTGGAATTTTCCTTCGAAAAAAGGCTAAATAGGTTTCGACCGGGTTGTGCATCAACTGATGACAAATAATTAGGGATTTACAATGGCGAAGTGGTTTGTGACATGGTAACTCAATTGTGGATGGGATTTTAACACAAGTCTCCTTACCAAGTTCCTGAGACAGACTGAAGGATTTGAGCGTCTAATAAGAGAATCATTCACCCATGACTACAACCCTCCTTCAGTGTTGGAGTCCTGACTCTGTATTCCACTGACAAGCTCTCCCTCTCAGCCCTAATACTCTTTTTCTTCCAAGTCTCCCTCACTTTCACTTACATTTTGTCCTGTAAGTGCTCTCACGGCCCCCCCCCCCCCTCCATATCCCTTTATTTGCTCCCCTTGCTCCTTTTCCTCGCAATCTCAACTACCCCCTCCTCTCTTCTCCACGACCTTCACTGATGACTTTTATCTGTATTCTGCTTGGGGAGCTTCTTTTCTTTTAGGATAAATTGCCACACTCTTCTCCATATCTCTATTAGCTGGCAAGATTGTACATTCAGATCCGCCATTAATAATGGCAGAGGAGTGTGCTAAATCGATGGACACATGCTGCAGATACAATATTGATTTTATTAATCAGTGATTTGATTCACTCCATCAGTTGTAATGGGGGGGGGGGGAGTTACAACAATTACCAACAACAGTGCCAGTGTTTGCCTGTGTTGTGTGGCAGGGTCGCCGCACAAGGCAATCCATCATATTTTCATTTGAGCTGCCATCTGAATAATTGTTTTATATGGGGAACTAGCGTGATATTGAACAATAAGGGAGGTAAAATAGCACTGATAGAAAGGTGAAACGGTAAAAAAAAAGGCAACAGAATATGTCCCGCATTTGAAAAGGAAGTATTTAATATGTTAAAAACTAAATAGAATTTGCCTGTATTTACTCCTGTAGGTCATACTGTTGAACATCAGAGTACACTCATTTTTCATTTGCCAGAGGAGACTTTCCTCTCTGTACTAGTGCAGTTTGTGCATGCTCCCCCATGCACTTTACAGATTAGTAAGGCTACCCTCAGGCAAAAGTGATGTGCTGACCCTTTATGATGACTCATAAACATGACTGTGCTCCAATGCCTGACACATGTCTCTGCCCCGCCCTCTCACCTTGACTTTCCATGGTTCAGCAGAGGGATGCCATCTATTCTCTTTGTGCCTTATTAAAACCTTTCTTCCTCGCTTGCTCCGTCTTTCTTTCTGTGTAACTTTCACTTTAACAGCTCCTCCCAAAGGTCGAGCTCATAAGAGGTCAACACAACTGTGTCTCCTTCCTACCCACCCAGTGTTCTTCCTCAGCAGTAATGAAGCTCTTACATCTCCTCTGTGGCATCTCAAATACTCCAACTTTTCACAGAGGAAAGCGCATTCAGACCTGGGTTGCCATGCCCTTCTGTTGAAATTGTCTGTCTGTTGTTGGCAGCGTGCTGTTACTTTTCTTGTTCTCTTCCCCTAGCATCAACCATATCCCTTCAGTAATTAGGTGTACCTTCTGTATAGTTTCCATGGCAAATTAACTGATTTGCTCCATGCGAGCGGTCAAACCCACCTTCACCCCCAAAAAATGAGGTAGGGAATAATTACACGTCTTTTCAGGAATTGCTTTTGTTCAGTTCACTTTTCAAAATTGACACTTCAGTGTGTATGGCAGATGAGGTGGAGGGAAAGTGAGACACAGAAAGGCAGAAACAAGAAGGGAGCAGGAGAACAAAGGAAGAAAAACCTGCTGGCAGTCTGTTGCTATACATAAGCCACTAGTTCCCCCCACTGTTTGTAGCTAATAAGGACAATGTAAAATCCTGTCTTGCACAGTGAGATCCAGCTCAGCCTTGTCAGATATGGCTCACACTTTGGAAGCTAAGCCAGGACATATAATCATGCAATCAATTCTCTGATTTGAATGGTGTAGCGTAATCCTGAGCTCATACCTCATCACCACTTGCCATGTAATTTGTCAAGTTCTTTTATGTCCAAGTTGCCTAATTGGTTTTTAAATTCATTTTTCTAATAATAACACACCTAACAGGTTCATGGAGGCCCTAATCGAATAATGGAGTAGATTGTTTTGGCGAGTTTTACTCAGCACCTGCTACTAATCTCTGCCCTTCTGTGTTGGCAGGTGAAACCATGAAATTAATGCTTTACACATGGCTATCAGTAACAATGCAGTTTGGGCATAATGTGGTGTGATTACAGGGGCCATTATGCAGTGGTCACACCTAAGGTAAACACCACCTGTGTGACCAGGGTGGTAATTCATGGCTGTAATGTGGACACTGCGATTTGTCATGCATGTCAAATCTTTGTCTTGTCAGGATAGATTGTTTTAAAATGTCTCTACACATCTAAGGATTTTAGATTATTAATGAAAAATGACTTTTCAGCTTAAATAGTTGCTTGCACTCAGTATTCAAACACCATCAGCACTCCGGCTTACATAGACCCAGGCTGTTCTCTTTGCTTTCGATAATCTCACAGCAACTTTTAAGCTTCTTGAAGAGTAGATCACTCTATTTGATGCTATCAGTAAATCTACTAAACAGATTGTATGGAAGTTTAGTGGCTTTTTGCCCTTGAGCTCTCCAATCCACACGTTCATCAGGTCTACTGTGGGAGTCGACACCGTGACAGCAGATACATCACACAACCACACCCTCGCTCACTCGCCCACTGAAATGCCAGTGAGCATTAGCCGGCTTGTTCAGACAGCTTTTTTTCCCTCCTCTCCCCACCTGAGCGACCAGCTCCACTTCTTCCCATGTGTGAAGGGGCCCTGTAATGCCATCTCATCATTCAGTGACAGCTGACCACTCCCCAACCCACACAGAAAGCTCTGATGACTAAGACTCTCTGTCACATATCTCACACGCCAGATTCACACTGGCGTTGTGGTCTGAACTTACAGGGATTGATCTTGTCGGCACACATTGGCTTTAAACTGTAAACAACTTTACGTTAGCGGTTTATGTCTAAAATTCTAACTAACATTAAGAGTAGAAAAATTATCTAAATGTGACTTTTATATTATCATCACATAGAAGAAATAGTTAGTTTGATATATTTCAGAAATCCTACTTATATCTAATGCTGTGTGTCAGCACCATATTGACAATTCAGCCAGCAGGCTGAGGCTGCTGCAGGAGCACAGAGAGACAAAGTACATAAAGAGCAGGCAGTTTTTTGTCAGCAGTGGTTTTGAAGACTAGACTCCAGCATCTAAACTGACCAGTCTTGACATGTTTTGAAGCTGTTTAACTTGCTGAAGTTACAGCTTACTATTTAATTAACTGAAAATGACCATGGCTGAAAGATTATATTATCAAAGCTGTATGAATGTAGTTGTATGTATCCCCAGTGGATGTTTGTTTGGTGCCAGTAAGCCAAGGTACAGTGTAAGGCATGTATTTGTATATAAAATGCACTAGTAAGAAATCTACTGTGGGTTGTTGCTAAAAGTCTGAGGCCTTTGTTGTGTTGTGTGGCAGGCTGCTGTCTGGCTATGAGTCAGTGTCTAGCTGTGATTAAACAATGATATGTTATTGCCTAATGCAAATACACTTTAAAATGAAATGATTTGATTGGCTTCAGGCTAAGAAATTTAAATCTACATACATGGAAAACCAACAGCATTCTGGCACAGAGGGCATAATTATGAAACCAAAAAAACTACATGAAAATATAAATCTGCATACAGATTTATATTTTTTTTTTAGTACAGGATAGTACAGGACATGTGATTACAGAGCAGATATGTATACTGAGACAGAAAAACATCACACAATATATCTTTTCACTGAACACATTTTAACGTCACAACAAGGAAAAGCACAGGTGTATATCATAAAATAAATTAAGGCTAAATTCCATTTAGAAGCTTCAGTGTCAGCAATTAACAGACCATTAATGGTATTAGTTACACCTGTGCTTTTCCTACCGTAACAGGTGAAAATGTCTGCTGTGAAAAAGGCCTCTAAGGCTTAAGAACATATTGTGATATCATTAAGAATATATATTGTTCTCACTTAAATGCACCTCTGAGTAGTCGAGGAGAGAGGAGGCTCCTGGAGAAGCTTAAAGCTGTTGTAGAAACTGCTCTAATGTGTTAATATTAGTATACAGCACGTGATTGTAATCCAGCAGATCAGGAAAGCTACCTGTGGAACAGGAATGATAGCACCAACAACAGCGTTTCATATTTATCCATAAATTAAAAATGACTAAATTATGAATCAATCACAAAACACTTGTATGTTTTTCTTCATAAGTCAACAGCTTCCCCTTTCTTCTTTTCCATTTTACGTATGTTTCAGTTCCTTCAGCAAAATGTGACACCACACAGCTGCATGTCTCCCATAACATTATCC
Source organism: Scomber scombrus (assembly GCF_963691925.1). NCBI lineage: Eukaryota > Metazoa > Chordata > Actinopteri > Scombriformes > Scombridae > Scomber > Scomber scombrus. Next base: position 13,791,151 of record NC_084992.1, on the reverse strand, counting down.
TGAGCCTGAAAAGGATGTCAGACATTTAAAATTAAATAAGCAATATTTTATTTAAACATATTCTGCAGGCTAAAGCTGTTTTATTGTTCTTTTTCGCTGGCTCTGTTCTTTCAGTAATTAACGGATTTAAACAGATTTAAATTGTTATATTTGTGTCTTGTTCTGTGACAGCCAGACACGGCTTTAAATCTACAATTGAACAATAAAACATTGGAATAGTTCTCAGGTGTTTTTCTTTCAGCTATCTATAGCCTGGAAATTATTAATTGATTGTACATACATTTTTAAGTTTAAACTTAAGAGTATAAACTGTTACTTAATCATTTTTACGTAAAGTATTGATAGCTGGCCTATTTATATTTGACAATTGAGGTGCTGTGCATCGTGAGCAGCCCGTTTGTCCCGTTTGAAAATTAAATTCCTTCGGCCTCAAGTCGCTTCCTCTTTTCTCTTTCTTGCATCCTCGTTGGGAGGAGCTGAGACGCGAGGAAGAGATGTGAGTGAGGGAAGCAAGGAGACACGTTAGCATAATTTAAAGAGAAAAAACATGTATAAGAATTTAAAGCACAGCCTCTTTTCTTCTATTTCGGTTTTATCGTGTAGTATAAAATCAATATTAGGTACGTGCTGCCACCTACTGAACAGAAGTGTGTTATGTCATGCTATTAACAGAAAGGTCCATTGTCATGCGTCAAAGTAGAAAACCAATATGCGACGGGTAATGTATATATTGTGGCCGCCACTAATAAATGCATATATGGAAAACTCTGCACTTACATCCTGTTAACGTGAAGTTTGTCAGAATATGATAGGTTTTATTTAGAATAAAAGTGTGGTCTCACACAGTAACACAAAACACCAAGAGGAAAAAAAGAAAGAAATAAATCTCTGTCGAGAGCCAAGATAATTGCTTGTAGAGGCTGTGATTATCAATGTGGATAAGTGGTGGTGTGAAAGGGGTGAATCTGGACATTTGGAAACAGTTTTTCCCCACTAATCGCTGAATAGACTGCTGTATTATATCCCGTTCTTGTTGTGAAGCAGCTGCTCTTTAGCTCAATAACATACATGATTATTGCCTTTTGTTTTTTTAATGAAAAGTGTGCACACTCCAGTTTATAAGAATAAATGCTCATGCACATTGAACTTGCTTCAAGAAATGTTCGTAAACATTAGCATTTATATAACATAAGCTAAGCTTTTATCTCCATGCTTCCTCCATCAGCTACCCATACACATACAGTGCACTCAGACGCACATGTCTGAAAGAGATGTTGGGGGGCCAAGTGTCGAGGATATAGCACTAATTAGAGGCTGTTCTCCTCAGGGGGTCTCTTCTTTTAATGATCACCCTACTAATCAAAGCTCAATTTTCATTTCCCTGTCTTTTTTTCCTTCTTTGTTCACTGAGGTTCAACTACGTCAGCCACACAACAGACTAAACACCCTCTTTGTTTTCTCCCTTACAATCACTGCATCCCTCTGTTCTCCTCCATAATTTCAAGGTCCTTAGAAATCAAGACATATTTCAGGAGGTGCAATTAGGTTATTTCTGCTCCAGTTGCCGCTATGTTCCACAAAAATATATTTAATTTTGTTTTGCCTGGGCCGCACTTGTCTTTTCTCCCTCTGTTGGCTGGTCCCACGTGGGTAGCAGGTTGGATGGGCGCCAAGTCCTTGCACCTGTCCCTCAAAGAGCGAGACAAACACACATGCATGCCCACAGACAGAAGAACAAGCATGCACGCGCACACACACACACACACATATAACATCCTGCATTGTCAAGGTTATAAGATAGCATAGCCGCTTCCCAGCAGGAGGCAGAGAGAGAAGTGATGGAGACACTAGGGAGGAGATTGAATAAGTATGAAAGGGGAGCACAAAGAGAGCAGACAAGTGGTTGAAAGAAAAAAGAGGGCTGTTGAGAAATGGAACCTGTAATGATGGTATGGGAGACTCATGAGCACCAACCGAGGGAAATGATAGGAAAAAAATGAGAGAGATGAAGAGAGAATACAGAGGAAGAGAGATGGTAGCCTGCGCGTCCTCCTCCATCCTTAGGCACATGCTATTCAAAGCCCCGTAATTTGTGTCATTAATTAAAAAGCTGATGGGATGGAGTTAAGGGGTTTGCACTCTGCAACTCCTTCGTTGAGAGAGAGGGAAAAGAAAAAAGAGAGGGGGGAAATATTGCAAAAAATATTGCTGCCTTTCCTCCATGAATCTCTATTAGCGGCTAATGATACAATTCTGATACCTCTCAACCATTAGTGTGAAATTGGAAAGCATTAATTATTCAAATGAAAATCCATACAACTGCCGCTCACATGACAGGATCGGCGCTCACAGTAGCTAAAGGTCCCCATTGTTAGCTGCTCAGCATGTGTCTTAAGCAGGAAGTGGAAGACAGTAAGTATGCAGAGTGACTGCTGAGGTGAAAATTATACTTGAAATTATGCCTTATCCGGACAAATAGGTTTTGGACTATTATGCAGTGGCAATATAATAGAATTTTATAGGATATGGTATGGCTCAACAGCAGGATGCTTCTGGCATTGTCTCCTTATATTATCTACACTGCCAAAGTGACTTCTGTGCATACAAGAAAAAAGCTCTTTTCTCTTTTTCTGTAAGTTTTTGATTGTTGTGAACAGATGGTGCATGCTATGAATTTTTGTTCTTTCCAAAGGAAGCCACACATGTAGGTTGCCCATTCATGTTATTAAATTTGGTACGACAGCTTGACCAATTAGGAAAGCTGCACAATCAGCCATGTTACTGTTTCCAACTTTATGTGTTTGGCAGGGTGAACAACACAACAGCCAAACTGTTACAAGCTGCATGAGCACGGTTCAGTGAGTTATTGTTTTGCCCAAACCTGGATTGTAGATGTATTTACTTAAACCAATGGCCTGGAAGAGGCCATATCTGATTGGTTGAGTCCATAATTATCATTTTTTATAATGTGGACATCAGTGTTCTGTTCTCAATCGAGTCTCTGGATAAATGTGGATCGGGGAGTATAAAGTAGCATTGACATCTCATAACCCCAAACTGCCTCAGTGGTGCTGCTCAGCGGCCAAAAGATAAGACCTCTTGCACTGGTCTGCTTCCAGGTGTGCCTGTGTGCAACTGTGTGAAGCAGGGTGTTGATGAAAAAGAGCAGACTGATTCTTCATACATATATCTCAGATAATGAATGTAAAATAGAAGACTCTGCATGTCCATTGGCAAGTTAATACATCAGATCTTTTCCTTCTCCTCTGCTTGCTAATGATGGCGTTCTCCCCTTCTCCCTGGTTTACTTTGGCAGCCGATGACGGCTGATTAAGGCTGGTCATCTTTTCGGTTTTCTCAAGAAATACTTGCTGGAATCTTCAGAGTCTCCCTAAGGCATGATTACTAAATGTAAAAGAAGTAATGGACTTCTTTCTTACAGTATATCAACTCTTTTTTTCTCCATCAAATTGGTGCACTTAATTGTCAAATTAGCAATGACAGTTGAAACCACACATGTTGCTTAATATTCAAGAGCTTGCAGGGTACATCCTGTGGGCACATCATGAAATTGGTGTTTTGGGGTTTTTTTAAGCTACATTTGTCAGTGCCGCATCTGCATTCAAATAATTTGATGGCCACTCCATGCTCATTATCTCTTATTCAAATAATTACCTTGTTCAGTGTTTTAAAGTTGATTTTGTTGAGGCATAGTGTTTTGGAGAGTTGTGTGAATACCATTATCATCATCAACGCATCATTCATTGAAGTATCACTATGAATTGTATACGTTTAAATGATCTCTAAGTGAGTACACCATAGGTAAAGTGCCGTTATAAAATTACAGTGGAAAGAACGTGGTGCATGCTAAATTGTGTTATGTAACTCATTAAATGATGTGTCCTTAAACATCAGAACAGAGCTTTATGAAATGGTCTATTTTATGTGATTAAAGAGGATGTAATCCTTGCATCATAGGTGTGAGTAGCTCTAGAAGGGACCTTATTTCTTTTATTTGTATTTCTGTGCATATTTTTAAAAACGTCAGTCTTTTCAGACATCAGAGAGGGCAGGGGAAAAAGACAAGAAGAAGGAATAGAAAAGGATGGGATGAGAGGATGAGAGAGCTAAGTGCTTTTTAGTGACTCAATGACAGCCGTGACCAAAATCGTATTAAGGTCACAATGGGGGTGACGGGGTGGAGGAAAGAAGGTTTTCAAATAAATCAATTCTCAGTCTCACTCTGCTTTCCCACTGCTCCGCTTGTATGTTTGATGCCTTAAATGTAAGTATCCACAGGTCATATCGCGGGTATAGCTCAGACCGTTCTTTATTTGTAGTGAAACATGTTAGACAAACTGGTTTGAGTAATCTAAAAGGTGACCTTGCTGCATCCAGCAGCATCTTCTGGTCAAGCATCAAGGGCTTCATACTGTACAGTAGCCCTGGGAGTGGTGTTATTTCCTTGTCAGGGATTTCATCCACATCCTTTACTCCCTTCTCACACCATCTCCCCCGGCGATTGCGTCGTATACAACTTCTCACATCCCCACCACTAATGCCTTTTTCTTTAGATCATTACCCTCCTCTCCCCTCGCCACTTTTAGCGATCGCTCAATCAGAAACGCCGGCCTCCCCATGGTCCCTGTTGTGTGGCTGTTGCTCATGGGAGGTGAAGAGGCTTCGATTGGGGGAACGTTTGGCTGTTTACTTTGATGTGATCTATGGGGTCCATATGCAGTTCCGAGTTATTGGCAAATTTGAGTTGCCAGTAATGGTGATTCAGATGTAGCCTCGGGCTATTGTTGCTGGGGCTTGGTATGGACTTATCGTGTTTCAATGACAGCTGGAGTGTTTGCTGTTGATGAGGTGCTGTGCTTTGCCAGCGTACAATTTTATGATCTGACAAACACAGACGACTTGTTGAAAGGTTCTCCCCTCCCCATTATTTTTCTCTTTTTTTGGTCTTTCCCTTGCCCGACACTGCCCTGTCTCACGCTCTCTTTTCCATGGGCTCAACACCTTGCATTTATATTGTTCTCCTCTAATAACTTTCCCATCTTTCAAACTTTACACCCCCCACCCCTACGCACTGACCTCCATACCTCACTCTGTTGCACTCTCCGTTTGGAGGAGCGGACTCTTGTAAGCCCTGGTAACAGAGGTTAATCCTCTCTTATTAGAACCGGGATTACTGGAGGGGAAGGGACAGGAGCAGACCGCTGGGTGGATGCTAACCCCTACTACAAATGGAAGAGACCAGCAAAATGCCATGACTGACATAAAAGCCAGTCCACACAGAGGGATATATCGAGTGTAAATATACTGGCCTCAACCTTTTTTCAGCCACCATTCAGTATACTTGTTGAGCTGTAGAAACAAAATGGCTTTTACATTTCACTTACAACTGCAGTTCTTCACATTTGATATGAAAAAAACACATTTTTATTGCAAAAATCAATACATACAAGTACATGCAGCACTGTATTTTTAAAGGTGCTCTAATCAGTATTTTATATTAACAATGGAATGACTGACAATGTGTAATGTGAGAGGAGTCGCTGATAGTTAATGATCACCTGACATTACTGTTTTAGTTCATTTCGTTTTGGTTTTACAGGCTAGAATAAAAACGAGGGTACATTACCTCCCCATCAGGAAATAGCAGACAAAGTTAATGACTAGATGAAGCTGTTTTTTCCAGGCTTTGGTGGAGACCAAAAAAAGAGCTAAAAAATGTAAAGTTCTGTTCTTGATGCGGGTAACAAGACACATAATGCTTCATGTCGGCTTGGTGCGTGAATGTGCAACTATTGGTGAACATTTTTGAAAATATGCCAGTGTTTGTGCAGGTTTTCAATTTCAATTTCAATCCAGAGAGCTAAGTGTTAATTCATATGAAGGACATTGCCCATTATATTCTTATGATAACAGTTGCATGAATCAATTTAAAATCATTACATCATTTTACATCATAACTGAGGCAGATATATGCTAATGATCATTTGCCTGTTTAGGTCATAAATTACACACTTTTGTTTGGAGACTACAGATGGTATGTTTTTCTCTCAGTTGTACCTTGGACTAAAAATCTTTATTGTAAAGGGTAATATGCTTGAATGTTTGAACAGCTAAATTGACTGCTACATCTGCTTTACATATTCCCATCACACTGCCATCACTTGCAAGAAACAAATTGTGTACCAAATTTTTTCTAAGAACTAATTAATTTGTCTTTTTCCCACAGGCTCATATGTGACGCAGTACTTTTTTTTCCTTCTTCCTCAAGGCTTACGATTAAATGTTTTGTGAGGCTGTTCCACTAACCCTCCTCTTGTACTTTTGTGTGACTGTTATGAAATAAAGACTATTCCCAATTATCACATCATTAATCTGTTCCCTATTTGTTTTGTTTCTTTTTCTCCCTTTCATGCCTAAAAATAGAAGTGGAACAAAAAGGTAACTAAATGCCAACAACTCTTCTTTTCCCACCTGCATTTTCATTTGGGTATGTGCTTGCATTGTAAGGTGATGGGTTGCTACAGCAGATTTTTATTTTACATTTTGTAGGTACGTTCTCATTGTATGGTTCATTGTTGTGGTTTAAAATGTCATTCATGGGGAAAATTAAATTATTCAGGGAACCAGTGTTGGAAATATACCTAATGAGCAATTAATTTCTTTTTTCAGGATATTTTTTCTCTCTTTCGTTTTGTATTCAAAATAGTGAAAACTGCTGAAGACTCCTGCCTTCATTCCTCATTCATCAGTAACATCACAGATTGACAGTATTTTTTTACATTGTCACATTCAGTGTACAATAAATCTTTCGGCTATGGTCTGGTCAGGTCAAAGCTGCTTTCCTTTAAAATCCGTAAATCCTGGGATGTTTTTATTCCAAAGATTATTATTATTCCAACTCTGCTTTATCAGCTGCATATTATTAAAGTTGAGGGCCATATAGGGTGATCAATAGTTCGTCCAATAAGCTGTCAGCATTTTTGATTATAGCTCTAACATGATGATGGCTATAACCTTCAGGGACTCACAAGTCAATACTGGAGACAGATCATAGCAGTCATATTCTTACTTTATCAGCACTGCATGATGCTGCAGAACATGTGCTAAGATTTCACTTGTACCCCAAGAGCATTGTGTGTTCGTAGTGTTACCTTTTTAAATGAGCGGGAAATACATCTCTGAGTCCTTTGACAGACTGGAAATGGAATCTTTAAACAAAAGTCAAGAGTTCTGCTTTAATAGCATGCGATAAATTTTAAGTTTCATAGTAGTCATTAATTTAAGGCATATCACTGGAATCTGTGGCAAAGAGAATGAGCAATGAAGGTGTAGGGGGAATTAAAAACATTTTATAGAGATGACTATACTGCTGTGGTAACAGTTTTTGTGAAATTCCCCATGAAAGCCATGATTGCTCTGTATCACTTCTCTAATATCTTTCATTCACTCCTCCATTTTTGTGCTTCCATCCTTAAAAGGCATATTGTACAAACTCCTCAGAGCCCTGTGCGCTGTCAGTACAAAGCTAAACCTACTCTGACCTTGTACCATAGCACATCTCGTCATTTTCAACCATAGAAACAGCCCTCATAGCATTTAGCAGAGCAACTGCCGAGATGTGTGCCAAGGTGCTATGTCAACAGGACGCATCTCGCCACATGTTTCACCTGCAGGTAGACAACATGTTTAATCTTAAGAGATTACAAGGAAAAGAAGCTTCTGTTTTCTCTGTCTCTTTCTCCCGCTCCTCAGAGCACACAGCTCTTACTTCTCAATGGATCCACAGCTAGAACCTGTCAACGCAGTGTCAGGCTGCTGGCCCACTGCAATGAAAAGAGCTTTCACACACACTTTTATTTGTGATGTACTCTGGGCCCAAACCTGTCCAAACAGGAACAGCTCCACTGTCTAAATTCTTCATTGTTCCTTTCTATCTGGCTGTCCAGAATGTATTTCCTTCTTTAAATATTTGCAGTTTTAATAAATAATTGTCATCTTCCTGTTTTAGTCAATATAGTAGTGATAATGTTTTATTTCATTTAACAGGCTTTCCTTATTGACAGAACTCACTATTTTGTACCTCTTTCATAGATAGAAAAAAGGATGACATTTATCATTTTATTGAAATGCATAACTTACTATTTATTTTTAGTCTTTAAATCCGTAATTCAGATGTCATGTTTTTAGAATATCAGATAATTATAACTGATTCAGTCTAAAATAATCCATAATGAACTGAAATCAGCTTTAGAAATGGTGCCCACTATTGACCTGTTCCAGCTGTATTGCCTTGGCCTAGCTTTATCAGATTTGAGTACAAACCAGTTCACATATAATTAGTTTATTGTGTGTGGTGTTGTAAATCATGCCGCAGACTAAAAATGTCATTTTGATGAAATAATGGACAAGCAATCATTATATAGATGATGTAATTACTATAGTTTTGCTTTTTCTGCTTTGCTCTTTTTCTCCTAAAGGGCTGCCTCAGCCAATAATTATAGCATAGCTATTTATCAAAATCTTTTAACTTCGGGTTAATCCTATTCATCAAGAACTGCCACCATAGTTTTTCAATGAAAGAAAAGAATGAAACCTTTTTTTTTCTTGTGCAATTATATTAAATTTAGTATGGATGAACAGGGAAGCCATTCTCTGAAACAAACAGAAAACAGAAAAGAACTGAAATGTTAATGTGAGAGTCAGCCTGTGGTAAGGTTTAACTACATCCTTTTACTTGTTTCTGCTCTACATTAAGTCAAAAGAGATAACCTTCACTTAATCTATTCGCACACCCCCTGCAAACTCTTTAAGTCTGTTCATTCAGTGACATTGTAAGCTAATTGCCTTCAGGGTCAGACTCTAACTGAATTAGAAGAATCTTATATAAAAATTGTAAACTGCAATGAGTAATTGAGACCAAAAGAGCACACTAATGAATTTTAGGCACAGCTTGAAATAATGAAAATTGTGGTTGTGTTTGTATATTGGCTATTTCATGTTTAATTTTAATTTACATGCTTTGGAGTAATCCGATGAATTGCATTACTAATTACATTTTTTTCGTATGACAATCAGTAATCTTTTCTGCATTCAATCTAAATCTGATCATCCCAACACTGATTAAAATGGTGTGACTCAACATCTCAGTGCTTCACAGTGGAGAGGAATAAGCTGTGGATTTTAACATCCAGTTGCTGTGCTATTTATTGATTTATAATACCTGCCAATGTAACTCTGTACTTGTTTTTCCCCTATTTTGGCTCCTCAGTATTCCTGTGCCCAGGGCTTCTGCGAAGGGTGTACCAGAGTGAACACCTCTTTGAATCAGACCACCAGTCTGGAGCCTGGTGCAAAGACCCTCTCCAAGCATCCGATAAGATCTACTACATGCCCTGGACACCCTACCGCACCGACACATTGACTGAATACTCCTCCAAAGAAGACTTTATCGCTGGAAGGCCCACAACAACTTACAAACTCCCACATCGTGTCGATGGCACAGGCTTTGTGGTCTATGATGGGGCGCTCTTCTTCAACAAGGAGCGCACACGTAACATTGTCAAGTTTGACCTGCGGACTCGTATCAAGAGTGGCGAGGCCATCATTGCGAATGCCAACTACCATGACACATCACCATACCGCTGGGGAGGGAAGTCCGACATCGATTTGGCCGTTGACGAAAATGGCCTGTGGGTGATTTATGCCACTGAGCAGAACAATGGGCGGATTGTCATCAGCCAGCTCAATCCCTACACGTTGCGTGTTGAGGGAACCTGGGACACGGCTTATGACAAGCGATCAGCATCCAACGCCTTCATGATCTGTGGAATCCTTTATGTGGTGAAGTCAGTATATGAGGATGATGACAATGAAGCAACAGGAAACAAGATTGACTATATCTACAACACAGAGCTGAGCAAAGATGGGTTCCTAGACATCCCGTTCCCCAACTCCTATCAGTACATCGCTGCCGTGGATTACAATCCCAGAGACAATCTGCTGTACGTTTGGAACAATTACCATGTCGTGAAGTACTCACTGGACTTTGGGGCATTGGACAACAGACTCGGTAAGACCAACTTAATTATTTCTTTCATGTTATATTTATAATATATTTATGCTATCATCATTTTCAGTGTTAGGGCCAGTGCCAGTGAGTCAGGCTGGGTGCAATGTGCAAAATAGAGCTCTATGGAAAATGACATGCAAATGGAAATGACAGCTGAATGAACTTTGAGGTGCAAGACAATCTGGATTATGTGTTTTTTGTTGAAAATTAGAGAGATGATGCACATTTGAGCTTGCATTCAAATGATTATTTATGCAACGGGATAGTGGCAAGGCACAGGTAGTACTGGTAAGATATTGTGTTGTTTGGTGTACGAAACACTAAACCTTTTGGCTGTATGAGCCCCTAACGGGCCTCGATTACTTTGATTACAAGCAAGATTGCCTGGCCTTGATGCCTTGATTGACAGCAAAGACAAAAGGATGCAGGACTAACCGATACCCCTGCAGTCACTTAACGCCTCCCCCACACCGCCTCTCGCACTTGCTGCTTGCTTGGGGGCCCACCTTGCTCTGATCTTCTTCCTCTCGTGTAGCCAAACTGTGCAATGAGCTCCCATACTTCAGGGATAAGGGTTATCACTGATTGATCATGACGATAGTAACATAATTCCCTTTGGTAGTCCGGTAGTAGTACAATCAAATGTATTGGCCAGTGTCAAATATCATTCTTGGTCCTAAGAGACTGATCCCTGCTAATTTTGATGACTCACCCTGTGTTACTCTGCATGAACTACCCAGCCTCAATTTTCAATGTTTCCCAACAAATGTAATTGACAGATTTGCAGTTTCAGATTCATGCTTCCCAGAGGATGAACCCTGTCCGTAAAGCAACACCAACAGGCCAAACCCCCATTTTCACCCTGTTTCATGATCTTGCAGATTGCTATACAGTCTACCTGACAAATTGATGCTTTCAAAGCAATAACCTCTTTTTCTTTCAATGACCCCTTCCCTTTAGAACTACCTTGAGAACGGATCATATTTTTAGCCCTGCAACTTTAAGTCTCCAAGAGGAGCTAAATTATCAGCATGTTGTTTGTTTCACCCAACACTTTGTATTGGCAAGCTTTTGCACTTAAAGTTTTTTTTTTGAAGAGGAAGAAGAAAGACATATAAAAATATAAATATATAAAATGTAGCACCTCAAGACAGTGTGGGCTGATGATAATTGGCTATATGAAACACTGCTCAGTGTGTTATTTCTGTATTTCTAATTAATCACCAGTATGGAAGTGAAACAAAGTTAAAGTTCCCCTAAAGTCAAAAACATGTTTTGCTTTTTGTTACATCACTTAGATGTTTGATCTTCACTATGCAGAGAGATGTATGTTCGACCCAAAAGACTGTCTCAAATGAATCTGCTGATGAGAGAAAGTTTTGCTGTGTTTACCTTAAATTTGAGTTCAAGACTTGTACATATGGGAGTATATTGTGGCATCACATCTAGTTTGGAGCTATGATTTGACAATATTTAAATCTTTATGATGTGCAAAAATAATACATTATATTTGATCTTTTAAGTCTATGGTACATAATGCACTGATTTGACACTCACAGTTTTTCACATTTCCTGCTTTTGCCACAAGCTAGATTGTTTTACTCACTCTAGCCGTTGCCTTTACAAAGGAACAAGCTCACATTAAACATACAAAAACTCTTTTGAAAAGTCTAATTTCCTCCACTCCATTGTTCTTTTTATAAATTGGTGCTTGTTGGGAAGCATGAAATGGAAAAAAAGGACCAGTTTTGACACACAAAGGTAATTCTTTGTGCTATCTCATCAACAGCTAGTCAAAAATGTCACAAGTTATTTGACTGTGAAGTCCCTACCTCTCCTCTCTTCCTCCGGAGCTTTCTCTACCTGCCGCTTGCCAATTTAATTTATTTTCCTTAGCCGGCTGCTGCTCTATCCCAAATCTTTTGTATATGCTGAGACCTGCTCCAACATATCCCATAATATATTCGTTCATTCAGTGACCATGCTAAAGGGGTTTGGTTTTGATGATACGCAGCTACCCATAATATAATTTGCTGTAGTTAAGGACAGTGAAATGGTTTTGTTATGTCCTTTTTGTATTAAATGATTTTCCATCTCTTTCTAACAGTGATCACATACTTTTGCATGTGCACAGACACTTTCAAACATCCACACTTTGACACGCAAATGCAAGTTCTTAGTACAGCACTAGACTTCCTGGTGAGATGTTGAGTTGTGTGTTTGGCTGCTGTTGTGCAGAATAGGCTGCCCTCCAAACAGTAAGCAGGGAGACTGCTGCATGAATATAGATAGTAAAATGTTGCATTAAGTGGATGGATGGAGTCAAAGTACAAATATAAATGTCAGATAAACAGACTGATATGGAATGAAAGAGTGATTGAATGAACTCTGTAGTAATAAACCTTTTAGTTTGATCAACTCCCCTACAGTAGCATATATAAAGGATGCTGACTGATTCTGGTTAAAGCAGTTGTTGTGGCTGGCTGGCTGTGCACATTTTCCACACGGTTGTCTCACATGGAGCCTAAATTCTTAGATGGTAGGATCCTTTCAGCAAAATTGTTTGAATCAGAATCACTGTCAACCACTTGACTGAACACAAATTAGTTTGTATTTGCTGCAGCAAATCATATTGTTTGTTCCATTTACATGCTACTCCAGTGAGGATGTGCGCAGATCAAAGAGGTAAATGTGGGGAAACTAGAAATATCGGTCACAAATTCACAACAATGACTGCTGTGAAAAAACAGAAAAGGTGTGTAGGAGCAGGACGGAACAAAATGATTGAATTTAAAAAGGAACATGCATAGTTTTAGGGGCCCCAAATTTAATGATGTGAAGTTGGAGCTTTGCGGTCATTCAGTAAGGTCAAAATATCACCAGTCGAACCAGTTCCATTAGCTGCAAACATGATCTTCTGAAATTTAATCCAGTGTCATGATCACGGCACTTGAAAGGTGTCATTCTATAATAGCTATAACACAAGCCAATTTTCACTTTCGCTTCCACTTCCATGAGCATGCATGAATTGCCGTACCATTGGAGCATGGAGTATGGGCAACAGAGCAGGAGAGACGTGGCCAGACCCACAGCTGGGGCTCACTGTCTGCAGATTCACACGGCCCAGAGCAGAGCACATGGTGCAGAGCATTAGGCAGGGACAGGGTAATGATATCTGAAAATGGTTAAAATAACAATAAAATAAAATAAAATAAATAGTATTTGGACTTCAGACTATCCTATCTTGACTAATTATGGAAGGTTTTATGCTTTTTGATCTCTATCAGCAAAAAGATCTTTTTTATATTGACTCAGTTTTCTGGTACAACGCAGATCTGAGTGTTTTTGTTCTCTCACTGACACAAAAATATTAATAACATTATGATATTCATTCTGCAATTGGAATACTTACTGTGTTAATATGTACAGTTGTTGTAGTCTATTCAAAAGAGAACAATATTTTTGTACGAATCGGGTATTTCAAGGACAGATGATCTATGCCTCCATGACAACTCCATTAAATATTAAATTCACTGCAATTTTAAAGGTGCTACACACACACTGATTGCTATTAATAGCCAGATATAAAAGCTCGCTTACCATTACTCCCTTTTTCATGATTATATTCAGAGCAGAATGTGCAAGGACAACTGAAATAAATTGCTCTGTGGTATTCTTTGAAATATGTAAAGGAAACATACAGCACATACACTTGAATAGTCAGTAGCATACAAGAAAAATGTAACATTTATAGTACCAATGATTTTAAAAGTATTAAAACTCATTCACAAAGGCTGCAATGACCTCTCTGGAGGATGTTCTTCTTCTGACAGTTGTGGAGACTCAATGCCTCCCGAATGTCCATGACCCCATTCTCCAGAACCGATGAGTGTTCTCGCTTCTTTTATCACTATGTGATTCAGCTCAAAAATCATAAAGGTGATGCTTGATTCAGATGAATGTAGGAATTCCATGAAATCAGTGTCAAAATAGCGAGTAGAAAAATTGCTACAGACCAGGCAGTCACCCATAGAAAAAATGGTATTGTTCCTTCAAAACCTGTTCATCACATTATCGGTACAATTTGCTCCTGAAAGCATCTCAGTGCTCAACAAACCATCCATCCATTCATCCACTGTCTAAATTACTTAGCATATTCAGGGTCATGACACACTGTCTGGTATGGGTAAGTCAAGAGCAACTGAACTTCGGCCTCTCATCCCAAAGACGTCTTCAGTTTTGAAAGGAGTCTTCAGTTCTGTAGAAACTGGAAACTGCCTCTGAAATGTAACATCTGGGGAAACCAGATGTGTAAAAATCTGCAGCGCTGTTATAGCAGACACACGCAGGGGGAGAGAGATGAACAGAGCACCCACAAGAGAGGAAAACTTTTACCGTAAATCTCCCACACTAATTTTTCACTACTCAGTCACTGATCTCTTTGTTGAACTGACAACAGCAGGCCATTTGACTAATATGTCCTCACACAGCCTTTCCACTTGCATTTCCAAAAATGCCTTGTGTGCAGCAGCCAAAATCTTAAGTTCTGCATCATTTTATGCAAATCGAATGAACTGCAACTGGGCTACTTTAGATATGTAGTCTTAGTAAACACATATTGATGTCCTATCAGAGGTTGTTATATATATTCTAACAACATAAAAACCCTCATAACAAACCAGATTTTGTGAATTTACCCTCTATAGCTATAGCTAAATGCATTATACTTTTCTTAAAGCTGACTCATGTCCTCACTTGTGATGCACTGTCTGTCACAATAAGCATGAGGCACTCCACCAGACTGCAAAGACAAAGGCAGCCACATGAGAAAATTTGCCTCCGTCTCATACACCTGCTACCGCTGTCTGCAGCACTAATATGCCTTCAGAAGATAAAAATCCACCACGTTTAAGAAGCCTGTTGGTGTTATCTTAGATGTTTCAATCCCACTTTATTGTACTCTGTAGACTATTCATAGACTTGGATGTATTTGTCGTGGTATATTCAGAATTTAAATGATAACTATCATTGACATTAACATATTCAAACCCCCGTGTGCTGAGGAGTGTTGGTAGAACGCAGCAATCAGTCTGTTGTTACTTTAGTGTCTGTGGGGTCTTCCCTTCATATCACGTTTCAGCGAGGCAACCTCTGAATGTGCGACAGTGGAAGTGATTCTTCGTTTGGCTCGTGATTCGTGCATATGACACGGCGCAGTTGGTGACACAGATACATTCACTGTCTGGCGTTCTTGTAATTTTGCCACATGTTGCCATCTGGCCGAGGCATATTGCCAAAACCGCAGGCCTGGAGGGAACTCGCAGACGCGCCGACCAACCTTAATGCCGAAACAGCCAATGTTGTGAATGCTCAGGCCCGTCTTGGCTCTATTTAGAAGTGCCTGACACATGCTAAATTGATTAAGAGTGTCTAAGCTGTAAATGCAGGCTGGCAGAGTCTGTGGAGATAATCTGAGTGTGACTCAGGGTGCTCTCAAAGGCACAAACGGTTGTCCATTTGGTTATATTGCTTATGCACTATCGTTCCAGTGCCTGTCATTGCTTTTGATTGATATACCTTGACATGCTATTACATACTGACAGCCTGCAGTTGTCATATGTCATCTTAGACAATCTTTTCTTGATTACAAAGCATAAGGGCATATCGTGCTTAGCAATTCACACTAAATGCCACTGTTACACACAAAAAAAACCCAGTCCTTTACATGCTGCATGAAGCCCTTTTTGATGTTGGGGCTTAAGAATGTAGGCTACATGCTTATTTGCAGGCTGCGCACTTATCGAATGCCTGGTGCACCTTTTGCAGAGGGCAGTTTTCTTCGAGGGAAAGTGCAAGGTTTAGGATTATAGTTTAGAATGATTTTTCCAACATGTATACACACATATGCACACACACACAAACTCGTGCGCATACACACACACATGCACAAATGCAGTCTTCTCGCAAACCCTTTAATGTTGCAACACAATGGGGCTCTGTTAGTAATGCAGCTTTAGATTTTTCACATGGCAACAGGGAGAGCTTTGTTAGTGCTTCAGAGCGTCTTTGAATGTTTGAGCCAGATCCCCTCGTGTAAGAATAATTTGTAACATATAATATAATTGAGGCTACCGCATTAGTGTTTTCTGATCTTACAGAACATGTTTTTATGTCTGATATGGCATTTGAATTAAATCTTTTATCTCAAGTGTTTCAGAATTTGGCATGTTGGTTCTCTCTGTGTGATACCCCCCATTATATATCATATTATTTTGTCTGGCGTCCCTCCTCCTGACTGGCCATCCATCATGGGCTTTGGCAGCTCTACCTTGATCCAGAAATCATACACAGATCACCTGTGTAGTGAGAGGGGTGGCAGGCAATTCCTCAATTAAGGCCAACACCCTATCCATCTCTCCTGACGTGTGGAAATGGGAAAGAGAGTGTGAAAAACACAGTTATAGTAAAAATCTGAGACTTTTGTCTGATGTGAAACTCATGGATGAATGAGAATTATTGGCTGAAACCCAGTTAAAAAATGCCATTTAAATGTTTGTAGCTGAAGTTATAGTGTATTGGATCCTCTCTTCTTCTTTGCCCTTTTTCTACTCCCGGTGTGTGTGTGTGTGTGTGTGTGTGTGTGTGTCTGTGTGTGTCTGTGTGTGGCAGTTTCTCTAGAGCCCAAAAATTGCCACATTAAATTTAACAGGCTTGGTGGCGCACCCGCTCAAAGTGATTTATTTTGGCCAATCAGCCCAGTAAATCTGATTGGAGGGCCTCTGAAGCATCTTTAACTATCACCCGTGTCAGAGTTTCTCTGCACAGCTTTGCCCTCTCCATTTGGCCCATTCTACTGTTGGTTGACAGTCTTTTGAAAAGCCTTCCTCAGTGTTTTTTTGGCAAATGCTGAGACCTTGGGAGTACGCCTTTACTCCTAGTGAATCTGAAATCCCCTCTGCTTATGTGCTTCAGCACCTCTTTCCTCCTTTTTGCTTCTTCTGGTACGTTTGATGATATTTGGCCTTGTCAGTTGCCTAAGAGACTCAAATTTTGGCTTTAAGACTAAAGATTGAATCCAACATCCATCCATTTAGCTTTCAAAAGATCTAGCTAAATAAGGATTTCTGTGAAGTATGAGTGTTTTAGTGCACATCCTAATAGTGCTGTGTGCATCAGTCTGTGTACAGTATTCATACTACACGTGAAGATAATAAGGCAGATTTGCATAATGTATTTGGATTCTAAGACTATTCATATTAAATAAATACATACAAAATGCCACTCAATCCTCTTTTGTAAATGCTATTACAGTGAACGTGGACATTAGGCAAAACAGCACTTGTGTTTTGCTGTCTGCATGCATTTCCTAGTGAATTCACCCTACAGTACTTCACTGTATTGCACAGGCAAGCAGGCTTTGCTCACGTCTCCTCTGTCATTTAACTCAAACACAGTGGGCGTCTCTCCGGGCCTGTGTCCATGTGTGCATATATATCAGCTCGTCGCATTTGCTTCTCCCAGCGCTGCGTGACCTCCATAGATGCCCTCTCAAGTCTCTGGAAGAGAGCTTGGGAATGAGAAATTAATTGCCAAACAATGCATAGCTCCCATCCATTACGGTTCTCATCATGTCAGATAATATCGAAGCATTACCGGATGTCTGGCTGCATAATTTACCTCACACACACCCCTAAAACACACACACACACACACACACCACTACCACCCGTATCCCAGTTGCACTCTGATGCATTTGTGGGCCTGCTACAAAAGGCTCCATTAAATGACAGGATGATGATGAAACATCATTTTATTTTTCAACCATTCTCCTCAGCACACGTTGGCATGTGTAGCATTTTGGTTGGATCGTATGACATAAACATCAGGGATTTGATAAGCTAAGTGGATCTTTCCATTATGAAGCAGATATTGATTTGATGCAATGATAAAATCAGATTATATTATTTTTTCCTCTGTGTGGATGTAAATATAGAAATTTACATTAAGGCTTATTAAAAAAACATTTTTCAGACTTGTTTTGTTGCAGAAGTTTCACAATAGAAACAGGAGGGACTTTCATTAAAGTATAACAAAAATCTCACATTTGTGTAGCTTGCCCATGCATGTCTTAAGTGCAGTCTCATCCTCTCACTCTCCTGTCAGGCCTTTGGAAGCAGTCAAAATGATATTGTCTGGCATTGGGGGTTTTTTATCTCACCATATTGACATCTTGTGACACCAATAAGTCTTGGCTGCTTGACAGATGATTCAGTCCCTGGTCTGTTTTTGCAGGAAAGACTTAGACAGATGTTTCTGACTTGTTTTCAACCATCAGAAATGTATTTCTTCCATGGAAGAAAAGGCATGAGAAACTCACCTCGGTTAAAGTGGACGAGCTGAACAGTTTCTGGGCTGACCAACTCTCAAAAGAATATAAATGGACTTGAAGAAATGTGCTGGTCTAGCAACACCAAGGCTACAAACAACCGATAATGCCAATGCAAGAGGTCAACATCTACCTCCACTAGTAAACAGTCGACCTATAGTCGGCGCTGTTGTTAGCACTTGTGTCCAAAACTGTCAATACTTAATGATGAGGATAAAGATAGTTTCACTTTCTTTTCCTAGGAATTCTGACATCACGCTTAACTTTGAGTAAAGTAAACTTGAGTTATAGAGGTAATGCAACACCCTTAGATCAAATGGCCAAATTAAACAAGTACATGGTTGAAATTTTTTTTGAAAGACCCGCTAACAGCCATGATCATGCATTTAGGCTTTAAGTGCGCTTTAATCTAAAAATACATGTCCTAGCAGCACCCAGAAATGTTCCGACTTTAAACAGGCTAGTAGAAAGTTGGTGACATCACACGTTGGCTGTCCAATATTTTCTACAGTCTTCGAAAGCGCCTACTGAAGATGTAACCGTGCATAAAGGTTCAAATACTAAAATTAGGAGGTAATTGGGTTCAGCAAGAGGCTTGAAGAGTCACTTTACCATCTGACGCTTGTTTCATTTTTACCCCCCGAAAGCCCTTTCCACCTCTTTTGATCTCGAGTCGAGTGTAGAAGTTTCTCAGAGCCGACGAGCCCGCTCTCGGTGCGGAAATGGCAAGTCATATAAACCGGATTCATTTCATAATAGCATAGCAGGTTTTTTTTTTTTTCCTGGAGCGAAGTAGAACGGGCTTATCTAATTGTGGAAGCCACGAGCCATGGGATACAGAGAGAGAGGCTAATTAGTTAGAAATGAATGCTTTGAAATGAAGCACAAAGCTCTGTGTGCGGTAGAGACAGACTTCATGGGTTTGGTGGGTTTTTTTTTCTTTTTTGTTGCAATAGAAGCGGTGCGTAAAAGATGAGTGGAGTTGGTGTTTCAATGAGAAGAAACTGGAGTGCCCACAGAAGTTTTCTCACGTCTTTTATGAGTGAAAAGGTCGCCTTTTCAGGTGTGCGAACATTCTTAAGCCCCTTAGCTTAAGATTCATGAATACCTGATAGCTGGGTGTTAGCACTATTCATTTTTAATCGACTTTGTAATGCCTTTACGAAAGAAATGGATCTTGCATACACAGAAGATAAATTACTTCGAGGTTTGAGGCCTTTTTAATGGATTATATTCTTAAACTTTATCTTGTATCATTGTGCAATATCTAAACACATCCCAGGACCAAATCCTAATTAAAGAAGTGTTCCAAACAGTTTATGGTCTAAAGTTTTGTGGGTTTTTTTTATTTTTTTTTATCTTAGCCCGAAACTCAACAACCAACAAATGCTCCACACATTCACATGTTCCTTTCAGGTCACCCTGGAGTCCCTTGAAGCATAGCAAAGCCTCTTTCACCTTGTTGGTGATCTTGAGCTCAGGTTTTCTTTATTTTTTAGGCTCTCTTCATCCCTTTGGATAGAATAAGAAATCTGTCAAAGCAAAACAAATTGTCCTTGTGTTGTCTCCAAGGCGATTGTGGCTGCTGCCGGCTTTCCGTGTTTTTTTTTAAAACCCTCATCTCATGGAAAAGATATACAAGTTTGCTCAAGGACACTCTCTTCTTTGCCATTCCTGCTTTTTGTCTCTCATGTGTGTCTTTGCGATCATATTTAACATGCTGTGTGTAGACAGAACATTCTGAAAAATAATTTAGCAGCGGACTCAACGGGATCATCTGGAAGTATGGAATTACATTCTAGACATGGCTCCCAGTGACTTTGAATTAACCTCATGCTGTGAGGGCTATTTCCTCAAGACATATTTCTCTGTGCCTTCATGGGTCCAGAAGACATGTTTCCTGCTTACGGTCTCGCTCTCAGTCAGATTGCCTAATGGCAGTGTCTTTAAAGCAACAGATGTAATATAATTTTTGGAAATAAATAAAAAGTGTGCCACAGTGGCCACTAAACCTCATCTAAATATCTGAGAGTGAGTGGAATGAAAGAAACAAACAAACGTGTTTCCTGATGCATACGGTGCATTTACGTTAGCTTGGGATGAAATCATCTATACTTTATCTGTGACATGATAAAATGTAGTATGTTTTACAATAACAATAAGACAACAAGAGAAAAGTCATAAAGGCAGTGAACTTACTCAGAAATATCAATTATACAGTGATATCAATTTGATTTGATTACTAACGTTAGCTAACGTTCGCCACCATAAGCTACTGGTCACACCAGACCAACTAAAACTGTACTGCAGGACAAAACCACTGAGTCTACTGAATTAAGGATGATGTATTTGCTTATTATAAATGTTAAATAATATCTAACCATTCAGCTAGTTCTTCATTATAGTATGTTGTTAATAAAACACATGGTTCGTGTGTCACATGTCCCAGATTTTGTTAATAAATACTCACTTCCAGCTGCTTTTTTTGGCAGCTAAAGCTACAAACACCCTCAGCAAAAATTTGTCATAGTCAGATTCGTTCTTGTATCAGCCATCCTGACCACTACGATAAGTCCCTTATCCTAATGGGCCTGTATGCACACTATATAGCCACTGGCTTATCTTGGCCTGTGCACTGTGACCTTTACTGACCTCAATATGAGCAGTGAATTTCCATGATCAGATTTCCATGAGGTACTTAAATAGTCCCCTTTACTATATGCAGTTGAAGCACCACTGGCTGATTTCAATTAAACTGAAATTGATACCACCTCCATCCACGAAGAGTTGATGTGACATATTTGATTCATCACATTTCCTCAAATGCAGATGCGTAAATAAGTCCTCTCATAAATAATCAAATAAATAGACTGGTGTCCTTTAGGATATTTCTCCCTCCTATTTTCATGATCATTGCAGCTGAAGGATACACTGTGGTACAGATTGATGATGATGTCTAATGGTGGTTACAGAATATAAATGATGTCTTGGCCGATGGAAAAGTTATATACCTACTTGAGCATTCATGTGATTTTTTTTTTTTAAAGCCGTGTTCAGTCTTTCCCACAGAATGCGATTTTAATTTCGGTAGTAGCTGACATGGGGGTGGGGGTAAAAGCAAAAAAGATTAAATATAAAGTGCTCCATTGCAAATATAGTTTTAGAGTACTATGGGACAAATAAATAACTGAATTAATGAATTACGTTGCAATTGTATCATCATTTTATGTAAAGCACATTTTTGCATCCTTGAATTTTTCCAAATCTCATCCCAAATTTGTCCCAAAATTAAATTAATGTTACATCCTCCCTGGAATGACAGGAGGCCCACTAGAGCCCTGCATGCTTGCTTATAACTTAGTTCAAGAGCAGGACCTCCAAGATTGTATTAAAAACATGGATAGACTAACTTATCCGTTAAATTGAATGTATCAGTTTTGGACAAATTTGTGCAGAAGTGTTCACAATATGTGATCTCCAGATTGATTCAGACAGCTGTTTTCTCCATGGGGGTAAGCTGAACAATCATATGCCCTCCTCTTCTTCCTCCTTGGTTTTACAGGCAAACTAGAAACCAACGTTAAAGGTGCATGCCGCCACCTATTGTACCGGGGTGTGACATCATGCTATTCACAGATGGGTCCATTGTCATATGTTTGTGTGGGAGAGAGAGAGAGAGAGAGAGAGACCAGGGCATGCAGCTCCAAAAATAGAAAATCAATATGTGGCGGACAATGTTGATATTGTGGCGGGCCGCTACAAATAAATTAATGTATGAAAAACCTTGCTGCTTATGGGTGGTAGTGTCAGGTTATGTTGGTTGATGAGGGTTTGTGTGCGTCTGCGAGTGTGTGCAGCATGTTATTGTGCTTATATACTTGCATTCATGCACCTGTGAGCATATTTTCTATGTTTTTTTGTGTTTACCTGTTTATATTACTGTTGTATACTATGCTGACTGGTTCCTTCTCTGTCTGTGAAAGACATTTGGAAGTTATTTAGACTGCATTAACAGGTAGCTGAGAGTAAAAAAACAGAGGGCTTTGTGTGTCTTTAGTTCACATATAATTCAATGAGATTCTAGTTATAGTTCCACTTTGCTGATGGAGTGCCTCCACAGGAGTGTCCAAGATGCCTGTGGATCTTCAAAACACAACAAACTCTTTTGTTAGCGAGAGAAAACAAATACTCAATCAGGCTGGAGCTCTTGCTGTGGCGGCAACCTATTTAATCAACCTCAGCTGTCTTGAATGCTGTTAAAGCTGCTGTGTGTAGAATTTAGTGGCATCTAGCGGAACAGACTTGACAGAAATTGAATATATTATTCATAAGTATGTTGTCATTAGTGTATAATCACCCAAAAATAAGAATTGTTGTAGGGAGCAGGTCCTCTTCCATGGAGCCCGTCTTGTTGCACTTCCATGTTTCTACAGTAGCCCAGAATGTAAGTTTTGCGGCCACCTTTGGTTCTCTTACTTGCTTGGAAGGAGGAGGGGAGGGGTATTCAGTTGGTAGTAACCTACAGCCTCACTTCTAGATGCCACTTAATGCTACACACTAGTCCCTTAAGTGTTGAATGAATCAACCACTGATAATGGTCTGGTTTTTTTCTCTGAGGGTCTCTGCGATTCCAAAACAATGACGCTAATTTGACTGCTCTCAAATTTACCATAAAGAGAAATTGTCTGATTGCAAATTGAATCTGAATGGGTTTCAACATTGTTGTCTGTTATCTAAACTCTCTGGATGTGTGGTGTCCATTACTCCTGCCAACCTAAAATCGACCTTCATTACATTTTATTTTGGCTCTCCTTTCATACAAAGATTGGGTCTATTTGTCACCTTTGTCATTTTGATTGTATCTCTGCATTAGGCGGAAACAACGCCTTTCCCAAAAGTGTGTGTTTGTGAGCAGTGCTCTCATGGGAACTTATTTAGAGGCTCTACAGCAAGCTGCCTTCTCCAAAACCACCCTCAGTAATAAGATCAGGATGTATGGAAATGTCAGTGTCGCATATTGATGAATCTTTGTGCAAAAAATAACAATACACATGTTTTATGAGTAATATACAGCAAAATGACTTAATATAGATATTCCATAGCACACAGTTTCACAGAAAGCATGGCTACACCCCTCTTTCTGGAGAAATATTATGAAGTATGGTCTCTGGCTGTGTCCCCTGACCTTCCGTGGCTTAACCAAGTCTGCACATTCATATAAAGCCTGCAGCTAAATTAATTTGAGGCCCCCATTTTCCAATCAGGGACACAGGGGAAGGAGTGTAAAGGGGACACAATGGCTGAGTAGATGGGATGATTGATGACATGGACTGGAGGAGGTGTATGTGCACTTGAGTGGGAAGGGAAAGATTACTGAACGAGTGTATGGGTGCATCTCGGTGTGTCTATGTTGGTTGTGGTTGGCGTGTTATGATAGCCCCTTGTCCCCAACAGCTCAGGTAAACAGCGTCATTAGCAAGCACCTCCTGGAGTGTAACCACAGGGAGGACACGGATCCAGGAAATAGGTATTCCAGATTGTCCCGCCTGACCAGAAATAACATGTAGCTGCAACACCCAGCTATTGACTTCAAGAGATAGGCCCTCTTCAACAGCTACATTTAGACGACACAGCTGGAAGTGTGTGTATCTGTGGTGTGTGTGTGTGTTTTAGATTAGCCAGCGGGGGTCCCACACTAGACACCATGCATGCCCATGCAAGTCACACCTGCCAGTTCCATTTGATCCTCTTTGAACTATCATCCCTTAAACTGACACATGGAGAGTAGGGAAGAATAGAACCCCCACATGCGTTGTCTTTTCCTCAGCTGCACCAAAATAAATTCCCCTTCATGACACAAATGAAGTGTGACTGAAAAAGGAAAGAAATTTACTCTCAATCATCTTTTTCCAGCTCTGCATTTTTGCCCGGATCCATCAGCTCACTTTTTTTTTTCCCTCTATACTTTCCTCTTCACCAGAGTCTTCCTCTTCTGTGATGGTTTACATGGACACCACAACGGCAGTGACGAGGACCACCACTCGACCCATTACCATTACCATGACGTCCACAACAGCCAGGATGACCACTACCAGGATGACCACAACAACAACCGCAGTCGCCCAGTGGCCAAGGACCACATCAACAGTGGCGCCACCGGTCCAGACACTGGTTGAGGGTTTGGCACCTGGTGATGATGACAGGTTGCCGCCTTCCTCCAAACTTCCCACTGTCAGGGTGGAATACTGCAATCCTCTGGTGATGATGGACATCTCCTGGCCAAAAACCAAGCAGGGCATGGTGACCAAGATGCCCTGTCCACCTGGAACAATAGGTAATGTATCTTGGGTTTGTAATGTAGTTTATAAGTTGGATCTTATTTTATTGTAATTTCTTATTATTTCATTTTTTATCAGTAATTACCTAAATAGATATTGTTATACTTAACGTTGTACAAGTTCGAGTTCATTGTAGATTACAATCACATACAAAAAATGAAACAAATACAACAATAGCAATATAAAAGCTAAACAATTTTTAGAAATAACAGAATACTGTCGGTGAAAACTGCTAAAGACTTTAGCACTTGATTTGGAAGGAACTCGAAATACTGAAAGCATGTCAGATAAGCAATCTGGGCCAAGACCATTGAGAGCTTTTTGTAGGATTAAGATGTTCAAGTCAACATGTCGTTGGAGATCATTGAGAGAATTGGAGTGGTATAACTGAATTTATTGGTTCCAGGCAAAATACAGTCAGCTGCATTTTGAACATAACTGGAATCGCTGAAAGGCTTTAGCAGTAAAGAAAGCATTACAATAGTCTGCTGGAGGTAGGGCATGGACAAGTGTTTAATTGCCAAAAAGGCGTTTGAGGGGGCAACAACATGATAAGTCAGAGGATCTTACAGGTCTTATACAAACCCCCTGGTTAGCCGAAGTTATTTGGAAACAAAAGGAAATCTATTCATGCATTGTCTGCCATTTATCCAGGTCCAGGCTGTGGTTATAGCAGGCCCTGAACCACTATCTACACACCTATGATACATACGATAAATCATTCATCTGCCCACTACATCTGTTTGTGTCATTAGTTGGTATATCTAGCATTTTACAATATATGGTGCCTCAAAAGAGTTTGACATTACACGTCAATCCACATAGCCACATAATCTGATTAATCTTCCAAAACTTCAAACATTCCCTTTGTTTAAAAATGAAAAACCCTCCTTGTGAAATATATATGTTGTTTTTTTATTCATTCACTCTGTGAGGATGTCAATACTCTGGCTAGGAGACGGGGTCTACTGTGAGACTCTTCGCCTTGATGTTGGTCGCTAGTGTGTTTTTTTGGTTTGTGTTTACACTCCCCCTGCAGCACTCGTTCTCTCTCTTACTGTCCCCAAGCCTCACTCCTTATTCCCAACTCACTGATGCAATGCTAAACATGGCTTAGCATTGCGCCTGTATGATAATGACTTACCCCATGTGCCACACACCCATGTTTGTTTCCTGTCTGTCAGGACACAATTGGTGTAATTAATTAGTGGCTAAACACATTTGTGTCAGGGACTTAAAAAGGGCCGTTTTGCTTTGTTTATCAGGCAGCCAACCACTTGTTTCTGTATATGTTGTTCCGGGTCTGACTTTGTATCAATACTAAGGGTCAAGTGCATTAAGATAAAATCGATGTTGGCTGCTTTAGATATAAAAGTCCCAGAAAGAAAGGCTATCTGAGTGCACATCTAGGAGCAGTTCATATTGTAATGAGACCTGGCTTCTGAGCACGGTCTTTAAATTTTTAAAGTATGCGCTCTGATGTTGAAGTTGGAGATCATGCAGCATTCTTCAAATTAGGAAGAATTAAAGCTTAAACTTTACCCAAAGGTAACCTAGAAACCTCAGCACTGTGGGTTTCTGCTGCCAGACAGTATTGTTGCATAAAGTCACTCAATGGTTGTAATACATTATTGCAAACCCTAAAAGGAGATGTAATGCAAATCAGAAGTGTAAAAATGGCAAAATATGCCTTTGTTGAGGAATCTTCTGAAACTTCCCTATCGTGAAGTTTTATAGTACAAGTCACCCCAGAATGCCGAGTGACATCATCATACCCTCAAATATGGCTCAAAGCCTGAAAAAATCAGCTCATTTCATCAACCAGCACACAGACGCTTCATTAATGGGCAACACCAGCACCCGTCGAGACCTCACTAACAGCCGTCATATGGCAAGATAAGAGGAACACATACCCCACCTCCTCTCGGCGTACTCTTCAAAGCCACTGCTCTTCAGACGACACTGTCAAGCAGAACACGACTGTGTGAGTTTCCTCTGCCACTCTTTGAAAGTTCCTCGAGCTCCCCTTCCATCTACCTCACTTCGCTCGCTTGTCATCCTGTCTCCCCCTACACCTCTCCCTCTGTCTCCCTCTCTCTTTCATGCTCCCTCTCCTGCCTCTCAATATAGCAGGAAATGCAGAGTACCTTATCTTATAAACCCATCAAACATAAGGCTGTCCAAGGTGGA
The DNA here is from genome assembly GCF_963691925.1 of Scomber scombrus. NCBI lineage: Eukaryota > Metazoa > Chordata > Actinopteri > Scombriformes > Scombridae > Scomber > Scomber scombrus. The sequence continues at coordinate 13,764,147 of NC_084992.1, read as the reverse complement.
CTGGGGAAGGAAATTATATGTCAATCAAAATTTATATCTGGTAATGCTGGTCTTCTCAACCTCCAACACCCGCCCCCTCCCTCTCTCTAAGTACAAGCAAAGGCAATTTATTGTCAGCTCTGAAAATATAGATGCAAGTCATTTGAGGTTCTCAGAAGAACAAGTCAAAGGCGAAAGTTGTTTTTGAATACATTACGTAAGTTGGAGTCATTGCAAATTAACAGATAACCTCAAGTGTGGGTGTATACAGTATTGGGATTTAATGTATTAATTTAATCATTACAATGAATAAAGTTGAAGGTAAGTACAGTGGGGTCAGAGAATCTCCACAGATGACAGCTCACATTGTTTAATTTACTTGATATCTTGAGGTTTATTTGTACAGAAACTCAAACGGAATATAGAAAAACCACATCTCTGTCGGCAGAGACAGTTTTTTCCGAGACCAGCTTAATTGACCTTTCGTAATGAATTCCGCTATGGCAGACTTAATTGGCACCTATTTTGGTGCATTTTCTTCCTCATGCAAGAGTCGAACTGTCACACAATTGCAGACACTTTGTAACTTTTAATGATTAAATACAGACATTGTCTGGGCGAGCTCGGCTGGCCTCAAGTGAAGCAACTTCATTTCGGTCTCTCTAAGATAAAACCATCCAATTACATTTCGCTACATCCGTTAATTGAATCACTTAAGAATTGTATTTTGTCGCAGTTTTATTTGGACAGGTTTTGCAAAAAAGAAAGTCCTTGACATACGGAAGAATCAGGCCTAAAAGCATTGTGTAGTCTTTCGTTCTGTAAAAAGGAGTAAGAAAAATTAGAAAATGTGGGTAAGATTGGTATTGTCAGCATGGACCCTCAAAACACACACACACACACACACACACACACACACACACAACCACAGACGAGCTTATACATTTGAGGGCATTGTTCTCATTAAGCCGCTGTTTTTCCTTCCTCTTTAGGTGTGGCCTCATACATGTGCGTGGGTCCAGAGGGCTACTGGGACCCCCAAGGACCCGACTTTAGCAACTGTACTTCCCCCTGGGTCAACCTCATCAGCCAGAAGGTACCAAGCTGCACAATATAACAAGCAGAAAATGTGTTAGACATAGCCTCACAGCCAGTTTGGTTTGGAGAGCTTACTTTTTCTCATCAGGATTCATCAATGATTCCGCTTTAGAATACAACTGTAGATAAAGCATTAAGCTAGCCTGAAGGTTATGGCACTGAGTTTAAATGTTATTTTGATGTGGAAATTTGTTCAAGAGATTTATTTTAAATGAACTTTTGCCCTTTTAGCTTGCTCTAAGTAACATCTGCCACAGCTCACAATGCACAAATCAAGGCTGTATATTGCTTGTACTCCGAGGACTTAAGTTTTTGTGGGTTTTCTCTTTAGTTCTTTGTCTCTTCTTAATTGGTCAATTAATGTCATTGATTAGCTGTGGGCCTTACTCAATAGAAGGGATATGCTTGTGTGTCTGTGTGTGTGTGATTGGCATGAGTGGTTGAATGGGGGTGGAATGAAAACCAATACCACAGCACCATAGTCTAATAGACTGCTGTGGGTAACAGCTAATCCAGACCACTTTCTATCCTATGGCATGATACTGCGGTTATTTGCATTCCATACTTCTCAAGCACAAACAACTTGTATCTCCTCTTCTGCAGGCAAGCCATTATGCAAAGCCTTGTATATTGTAAGGCTTTCTAGGTGTAAATCTGTAATAGAATCAGATCAGAAGAGGAGAAAGTTACTACAAGTGAGGCTCAGGGTTCCAGGTTATGAATTGCAGGCAATGTTGAAAATGCTCTCCCTTAAACTCATAGGACCCTGAGGCGTGCATGTTATAACACTTATGATCTACTCAACGGCACAAAGCTCGGCCCATTAAACAAACTGCAGTTTGCAGATACGGATGGAGAATGGCTGTTGGGGAACAAAAATAAAAGGGAGAGAAATTATCAGGTGCATTTCTGTTCAGCGCAGTGCTATTTGAGCAGAACAATAAAGCTCCACTACAAGCTGCTGTTTAGAGAAATTAACTACAGCAAAGTTGTTGATGAACATGCTATAGAGGCTGTTCCTCAATCGTTACTGCATGAATTTGACATCAGCAGTCTGACTATAATGTGGAATATGACTTGTTCAATTGTACAGGAAATAGTGACAATCAATTAATGCGTGTATTTTAAAAAAAAAGGGGTTATAAATCTTTTTTTTAAGCCAGTCACACTTCAGGAGCATGTCTGTCGCTGTGGAGACAGGAAGACTTTAATGAAGATCAACCTGTCAGATATCTGGAATGACCATCTGGCACTTAATTATTTTAAATCTAAAGTCATTGTCCTGTGTATGGCACTGCTCATTACCAGATGGTTCAGTAGACAAAATGGGGAAGGAAGATGTAGAGAATAAAAAAAGAGAAAGAAATGACATCAGATAAGCAGAAACACAGGGGAAAAAAGCAGAGCTATTTACCCTGCATCTTCAATTCCCCTCATTAAAAGACGAGAGCAGGGAGGGGAAAAAAGAAAACATCTTCTGAAGACACGTTCCCTCGCATACACCTCTGTGAAGACCAATTTAAGCAGCATAATTGGCTTGACTAATAAACTCACAGGCAATGAACACAGGTGATACCAGAGTAAATCAGAATGGGCCTGTTTTAGTCGGTGTCAGTGCAGTTTTCAGGCTCTTCCTACTGTACCTATTAGTTGTAGTCTAGCTCATGTTAAACCTTGACAGTGACTCACCTTTGAACTGCAACATCAAACCCAAGTGGTGTTGTTTAGTCCGGTTGACTGCACATGTAAGTTACTTACTGTTCCTAAGTGAGACCAACTATTACATAATTTTCTTGCTATTGATAATCGTGGGCATATAAATGTTCTGCAGGTCCAAAGAAGAAGTTTGTTAGCAAACCTTTCAGGGTTTGTGGGAAGTCTCATTAGCCAATAAACAGATGCCTCCATAACTCACAAGATAAATACCAAAATGTTGAAGTAGGAACACTTTCCTATCACCACTATACGCAACTCTGTATGATACAATTTGACCATTATTGTTTAATTATTGACTACTTGCCAAGCTCCACAACCCAAGCTTTCCATTCCCAACACATGCAGTTATCATGATAACAGTGGCAGATTTACTACTCACAGATTCACTGACTAAACAATGGGCCCTTGATTTCAGTCAGTCTTTTCAGGTAGACAAAAGAAGGCCTCTCATTTCCATCTGGCCACAGTCAATTTCGTCAGCTGACATGAAAACTGTCACCGGCAGATTTGATCAGCTACAGTAAAGTCAGCTAGCTAATTAAGCCAACGTCAGACATGAATTGGTTAAAACTGCCAGCTCCAACTGATTGTCTAATGTTGTTTGAAACGGCTGAGTTGTTTTAAAATGAGAGCCAACCTAAATGGCTACATACCTCCTCTAACAATTTCCAAGCAACAAGTCAGCTCCCTCACCAGTTCATGAAGTAAAGAAGCAACATTGCTTATTGTTTGTTTTTCGAGTATGTAAGATTAAACTATTCTTTCATTCTAACATAATCCTGTGTGGGTGCTCAGTTCACATACTTGTTCATAATCAGTATGTTTTCACTTTTATCATAAAAAGAAAAGCCATTATAATGAGTATTAAACAGTATGTTTGGCAAATGTAGCTTTATATCAGGTGTCTGGGGTTTGTAGCTAGCTGCTAACATTAGCCTAAACACTAGCTTCCAAGACTCGCTCCCCCACTGGGAAGATATTCTACACACTAGTAGTACTTCAAAATGTTTTTAAACATAACCTTTAACCCCACATACTAACGCAATGATATACTTCTTGGCCTTCGAAGTAACTCTAGGTATAGATAGTAAATTTGTCCACCAAACATGCTAACAATTAGCCCTTATGTTAGAGCATATAAACACAATCTTTAATCCACCTTACATTTTTGCTGTTGTGTATTTAGGTTTCGGAGAGGTTAAAAGAAACTGCAACATTCTCCATGGAGACAAAACATCTGCAAAACGAAATAAAGCAAACCTTGTTTAGCGCATTAAAACAACAAAAGGACTTTTTCCCCTGTCGTCACTAAATCCTGAGGTAAAAAAATTTTCATAAGCGTTGAAGCATAAGAAAAAATTAATATCCAACAGGATCTGTCCTCTGCGTATGACATACATACCCCCTTCCCCCGAGCTGCAGTATTCCCCATTAGTTTCATAAAGGTGTAAGGCTATCTAGGGAAATTCCCTCAATAGTTGATTTCATAATTGCTTCCAGATACAATATTGGCCCTCGTGTACACTCAGCTGCGTACCAACTCACCACATTAATTGTGTGCAATATAGCAGCAATTCCGGAAAATGTAAAGGCTAAATGACATTTTTTTAAAGGGTCTGCACATTTGTATGCAATTTATCATGTTTTTGCATGTTTTCCAATATGGTGGTTGTGAATAATAAGTTCATGATACATTAAGACAACAAGGGTTTGAAGGTTTTGTAGATTTTTGTTTGGTTGTAGAGGTATCTTAGCTAGTTTAGATATTCAACCATAATCATTCTATTGCATTCAGCTTCTCTCAAGTGAATTTGCACATATTTTGTCCTTTTTTTCAGCTAAGAGCTGGAGAGACAGCTGCAGTCATTGCCAGGGAGTTGGCGGAACAAACCAAGAGCAATCTTCAGGCGGGGGACATCACCTACACGGTAAAGGCCATGGTTCAACTAGTGGATCTCCTTGACGTGCAGCTGAGAAACCTCACACCCGGCGGCAAAGACAGTGCAGCACGGAGCCTCAACAAGGTAATGAAAGAAACAGTTGTATAAGAAATATCAAAACTGCCCTTTATTCACTTCCCACTTCTCTTTAAAAGAATGCCCTGACTAGCTACTGTAATGCTCTGGATAAACATGACCTGCAAGATGGGAGACCTATTCCCCTGTTTATTATCCACACTGGTTAGATCATCATTTATGAAGGAGCATATATCAAATGAAGGAATTTTAGGTGAAGTATCTCACTCAAAAGTGCATCTTTTCTATGGTAACATTTTCGTTCTGTCTTTGAAACCTTTCAGAATTTTCAAAATGAAAGCCTACCTACGAGTCAAATCTGAATGGTATTCTTTTAATGATATGCTATTTGGCCCGATGCTGTCAGATAAAATAATATCCACCATTTTCCTGTGGTCTGGTTCATACTAAAAACAGACCTTGAATTTCAGTGTGTAGTTGAGGCACATCACATAGTATCATGTATTATGCTTTCAATTTCACTTTGATGTAGCTTAAAAGATGTTATCCATATGCCATGCTAGTCAAAAGCACTACATTTGTACCACTTGATTTTTACTAATGGGACAGGATAAAATTTCAGTGGGCTGGATCTAAGCCGTGCAGTAAGAGTGCAAGAGATTTTCATTTTTGCTGAACCTGAAGCTAATGCATTTATTCTCCAATTCACAGCAGAGCACAGTAAGGGGCACTCAGGCAAAGCAACCTAAAATAATACTTTCTGTCTGCTGAGCAGCCAACAGAAAAGCAAACATCAGTGAAATTCTAAATGTCAGTCGTTAATTTGTTGGAGCAGCCTCACTTGTAGAGGAACATGAACACCTGTTCTCAGATAGCTTTATCGAGACGTTTTTTTTATTTCATTGCCGCAACAGACACAGATGTCCCCATTGAGGTTTTAGTGCCAGTTTTCTCCAGTGGAGAGGGAGGCAGTAAAGATGGCCAAAACGCCCCAGAAGGGATCGTGATGAGCAAATTCACATTGAGGAGCAACTAGACTTTATAATACCTCTTGAAAAAAAAAAAGGGGGGGGGTATGGTTCTCATAAAACACAACATCAAGTCACAGACAACTGCTGTGGTCGAGATTACTGCTGTTGTCTTCAGTTTCTTTTGTAATGATGAGGAAGTGGCACAAAGAAAAGAAAAAAAGCTGGGTTGAGGAGAATAAAAAAGGCCTCTAAAACCAGTATAATTTATTCAAGGGGTCAGGGGCTCAGCTACGATATATAAATCTTTGTCCTTGGTTATACAATACATTCGTGCATCACTATGCATGGAGAACCTATGTTAAAAAATGGTGTCTCAGCTTTATCTTGTGTTCGAAAGCCCTCCCCAAGCAGCCCACAGAACTCTCCTCTGTGCTCTGGCAGTGGTTGATGTTTACCTCCCCGAGCTCAATCATTTTGACACAATCTGCAAAGAGCTAAGCGAATTAAAGATTTTTTTTTTGATAGCGAAGCACAATGCGCTCTGCCAGCAGACAATGAAAGGATTGAGTTGGCAAACGGTGAGATCAGTCTCGTTTTCATGATCAAAGGGTAGCTGGCTAACGGTACGGACGGGACCATTTCCAGAAGAGTGGGCTGTGATGTAGAGCAAGAGGTTCCTTTATGGGGGAAATGGTACTCTTTGGAGCTAATCTGCATGGGATTTAGCATGGTACCAGAACCTAGATGTTAAGCCACACAGTAGCTCTGTTGGCTACCCTGCTTGTATCAGAACTCAATTAAAATTATTCACCGTCCATGCAGTGCCAAGACCGCTTCTTTGAGCCTGAGCTTCTTGTTATTTCTCAGGTATGCTTGATTGTTTTTAGCATCAACGCTCCTTCTGTGGTGGAAGAGGTTTAAAAGACAAACATTTCTTCTGAGTTCACACATGAATATATCAAGTGGAAATAAAAATAGTATCCTTGAAATCACATTTAAGAGTAGCAGTGTGTCATTGACATATTCCCACTTGTGTTGTCTGTCTCATTTAAGTGTTAATTAACACAGTCTGCTGATTTGTATAGATAGGGTGCAACCAATTTATATTATTATATACAACTTTTCACATTGTATAAAGCATACTTAACTTGCAACAGAAGGTTTTTTTTTCTCCCTGCTTTGAAACATGTAATTCAAGCAGAATTATTTTTCAAGTGGAGTTGTTTGAGTTGTTGACTATTCACTAACTCTTGCATTTTCTTTGGATTGCAGCTGCAGAAAAGAGAGCGTTCTTGCCGGTTTTATGTTCAGGTATTTCGACGAAAATGTTCCTCATACCTACTTTCCATTCCCTCATTGTGACGACTTTGCTGTCATTTTCATGTTTAACATGCAAACTGAAGTTTGACCTTTTGAAGTGCAGGAAAAAAAATCAAAGAAATGCAAAAATAAAACAATAACTATCAAAGTCAATATATCTGTAGACTTCACTAATGCTGTCATTAAATCAAAGGGTCAAATTTCATTAGTGTCATGTCATTTATGTTATGTGCAAGTAAATACCATCAGTGCCTTGAACCTACCAATTTATGAGTCATATGTCATATTCTTTCCCTGCATGCGCATGTCGTGATATTCCCAACTTCTCACTTATGTTTGGGCTGAGCATGAGTTTAACAATTTCTCTGTTTCAAATGCCAAATATCCGTTGTGGATTTCACAAGTGTCTAAATCATTTTAGAAACAGCCCCAAAGCTATCACACGGTCACTGCTCTTCAATGAAATATTCCACATCAGACAAGTGATCGCATCAGTCAAAAGTAAAGCTCTTAGGCATGTAACACACGCCTACATTTCTCAGCAAATGCTTAAGAGCCAAAGAAGTGACCTCATTATACCAGCAAGTCAACTTCTAACTACTAAGTCAGCCAAAGTCCTGGCATGTTATGATTCTCCCTGATGCATAATACATATGTGTCCCAATTTAGGAGGGACTCTGTCGCTTCACTCAGCTATTTCTCAGGCTACTGACTGATTTTGTTATTCCTCGGATGACATTTTAGCTGTCATCAGGATCACTTCTACCTTGACAAGAGAAGTATGGGTTAAGTTTACGTCCCTGTCTCAATGCAGATGGCTTCAATAAAGCTGCACATTAGAGCCAGATGTTGTTTTATGTGAATGCTCCGCAGCAGTCAGGTAAAGCAACACATGTTTTGCCTCAATTCCACCGAGGTACTGTGTCTTTGAGGGCTATGAAAAGTCATGTGATTGTGCAAACGGCATACAAATGGAATATATGATGAAGCGTGCTCACATGTGCAAATGGGATTATTAGTGTGACTTGACTTATTATCACCAAATGCCAAAACTAACAAATGGAGCTTGCCTGTGTACACAAAGCCCCATATAGCTTATTCCTCTATGCCATAGACCTTCATTGCTCTCTAAAATGTACTAAATCAAGGAGCTACACCGTTGCCTTGAGTGACATGTTCCTTTATTACGATAAACATGGGCCCTGTAGTTAATTTTGAGTCAATCCCAAATGTACCATTCTGCTCCTATAAATACTCACCAGTGCAAATGTGTATTCGGTGGCTGAAAGTAGTCCCCAATGCGGTACTTACTCCTATTATACCCCTATATGAGTAATGTGTGCTTAAAATGACAGTTCCTAAAATTAAAACAATATAATATGTACGTGACCTGTTTTTAAAGATTTAAGTCTTTTGGCGGTACAAATGTGCTTGTGGAATTCGGAAAGTATCTTTACTTTACATTTAAACATCTTTCAGTGATGGATGGACTGACACCATAATTTTCCTTTAGCTGCTGACAGGGCGCAAATCACAAGCTATAGTTTATTCCAAAAATATCAAGATTCATTTAATGGAATACTTTGACGTTTTTGGTAATACGCTTATTCATTTAGTTTGTTTGAGGTAGATAAGAAGATTGATACCACTCTCATGTCTGTACAATATGAATAAGCCAGCAACTGTTTAGCTTATCAAAGCTTTGCATAAAGACTGGAATATGGTTCTTTCCAAAAGTAACAAAATCCACCAGCACCCCTGAAGCTCACTAATTAAAATGTTTTACCTTTTGTTTCATTTCTTCAAAAACTGAAAGAAAAAATGATGAGTTGTGATGTTTCCAGGCAACCAACAGATGCTTCAGGAAGTAAATAACATCTCAAATAGTTATACTAGTGCAGTGCCCATTAAAAATGTGCCTGTGACAAAACACCATGTTTCTTGAGCTGAGCTGATACTAAAAGGTGGCGTGAAACACCACAGACCAGTGATTAGTTTCAGAGAACGTTTTCCACCGCTCCCTCTACTCGCTCTGACATGCTGTCTCTCTCTCTCTCCCTCTCTCTCCCTCACGTGTGTGTGCCATGCTTGAAACACATGGCATCCACACATGAGGAAAAAACAACACAAATTTGCCTTATACAGTAGGTCTCTTAATTTACTGCTGCATGAGTTGAATATATGAGGACAAATGCAGAAGATGAAAATTAAACTGAAACCAAGAGCATCTGTCTCCATAGTAAATCACCAATTGAGTGTTTGATGGTGGTTTATTTGTGCTTTAGAACAGAAGTGCTCTGAAAAAAATCAGAAAATAGCCTGTTACTTCTGTCATTCATAGACTTTCTCTCTCTCCTCACCCGCTTGTCTCGCTGTCACTCACTCGCAGAGCCCATAAGCCCCATCCTGCTACTTGCTGATCTCTAATTTAATCAAAGTTTATCAATATTGAACATGTCCAAATTGTACCAAATTCGACACTGCATATCCTTGGGTCACCAGCAACACGTGCCAAGTGTGAAGTAGATATACTGCGAATAGTTCTTGAGATATGTGAAAAGTTAGATTAGATAACAAGTTAATTAGTGAACCTACCAGCTACTTGCTTTAGCTTCATATTCATCAGACAGACATGTGAGTGGTATCTTTTTTTCTCATATAACACTAGCAAATAACAAAGCAAATTAGCATATTCTATTCCTTAACAAAAAGAAAATTGCATGACACACAAAGCTGGCATCTGGGTTCATGTTTTTTCATGAATACTATGAGGATATATTGTACCCTACAATACATAACTATACAAAACTGTTCAGCTGCGCATCTTCTCCTCTGTTATGTCCCCTTGCTGGGCTGACAAATTCAAACAAGATTGAAGTACTTTCACTTGACGAAACGGAATAATGGAGCAACATCTGTGGCCTTAGGTAAACACTAGGCATTGACTGCACAGGCTGCCAGGCTTTGAGGGACTTTCATTGATTAGGGAAATTAGGCAATGTTTTCTCCAACGGGGCCCTGGTGGCTGACATAAGTGGGATTAGCAGAGGAATATAAAGCAAATGAGAGGTGCACCTGCCTCTGCTATCCCTCTGTGCTAAGACCATGCACGATGCCGAAAACAGACTTTGACAGCACTTTGGGAAAAGGCATAATGTGCAGGTGCAGGTGTGGTTGTGTTGAAGAAAGGACATTCTGCTAGTCCCAAATACAACACAGGGCTTGAAGTTCATGTCTGAATGAGATTAGAAGTCTCATCTAGATGGAGGGGCCTCTATCTTGTTCAAGTGGTAAACAGGTAGATGACACTTCAGTTTACCTGGTACAAAGGTCTTTATCACATTAAGATCATCAGGGGGCTTTGAATACAGGGAGCTTTATTTGCTGCTTCAGTTACATATTCCCTCTCCCTGCCTTGCTTGATCAGAGGCAGATGAAACAATTAATTATGACAACATCTGTATTTTTCTAGGTTGTTCATAAACAGGGATTTTTGCGACATGTCACAGCCTGTTTAATCCCACTGAATAGGATTTGGCCTTGATAAAGCTACAAAGCAGATAATGATCCATTCCCTATGTTCTGCATTTCCCCTGCAGGAATGTTTCTTTGTTGTGCCTTTTGATTTTGAACAAACATGATAAAAATGGCGTCCTGCCTCCTATGCTTTTGGCCATTAATAGCAGCTTGTTCATAGGCAGTGACATTATGGCCGTCCAATTACTGTGATTATGTCCATCCATTGTGTACGAAGCTAAAGTGAAGCACGCAAGCCTTGAACGGCTTCTTCCTCTGGCGTTTATTCTGTTTTAAATCAAGTTGGTGTTGTGGGATTTTGCTTTGAATACTCTGAGCAAATTCTTCTCTGAAGGATCAGAAATAATATCTTGTGCCTTAGTTGGAGCCAAGTGATTGTGAATATGCAGGATACAGGGGAGGATATTGAGCTCCAAGCCCTCATTAAAATGACACCTTAGCATGCAGAGATGGCCAGGGGGAGTGTCACAGCGCAGGATGACCTTATAGCAGGCGGAACGAAGGGAGGCTCCTCATTCAGGAATGTAACAAGATGATAAAATTTCCCTGGTAGTCAATTTGTTGAAAGATGAAGATAACCACATCCTCATAAACACAGACCTCCTCATCTGGCCCGCAGTGCAGAGTTCTGCTTGAATAATCTGTGTGCCATTTCTGCTCACAGTTAAGAGAGTGGAAGAATCTCAGGAAAGTAAGGATAAGGATTCACTTTAAAGCCAATTAAGCAGAGTTATAATTACATAAAGGTACCATGTCCAATTTTTTGACTATTGAGGGTGTTTATATGAGTGTGTCCATATTTTGTTTGTATCCTGTGTTTGTGCATGTGTGTCCTCTTTTCAAATTTAAAAAAAAAAATTGGTTTTGCAAATGTTGTAGAAGAAAGAAATGCATTCAGCATTTGTTAGGTCTCAAAGATACACACAATGCATTTTGGTGAGAAGCACCAAATGCTATCATAACTGTGTTTGTTCACAAGGAAACTTCACAGGGTGCCTTTAATGCTCATTTTCCACAGCGTCCATGAATGCTGCAATATAGTCACGCTTCTTCACCAATGTGCTCCTCGTAGTTTACTGTTTTTATTCACGACTCTGCTGGGTTTTTTTGGAGCAATTTAAAGCCAGTGAAGTCGGTGAGCCTCGCCTTCTCCTGCACATTTTGCTAATTAATAGCGCGTCAAAAACGAGAGGGATTATTCTCTTTGAACAACTGGAAACAATTTGTGAATAAAAACTGTATTTCTGTTCGAGAAGAGCGGTGAGTGTGACATGACTGTTGATGAAGTTAGTTATGCAGAAATAAACATCATACTGAATTTATCAAGAGTCATCAAAGTGCTGATCAAGACGAGAGGAAGTGTTGAGTTTCATCACCAGCAAACAACTTCAACAGCATATTAAAATGGCAGCAAATGAGAAAACAGGGAGGTCTTTTTTCTAAAATACAATAAAATATACTTAAAAAACAGGAGATGTGAAATAAAGACGTGTCTCTAATATAAGCCCCTTCTGAATAAATGCTAATTCCCTTTGTAGATGAGCTAAAAAAGCCTGTACATACATAGTTGCACATTAGTAAGATTAAACTTAAGACATAAGACTAAAAGCAAATGGGTTATTCCTCTGTAACTCACAGACAAAACCACCCACTTACTAGAGAGAGAAAGCATCATGAAATATTAAATAAGAAGGTTGCAGAGATTCTCAAAAAAAAGACAGATGATTTTGCTAGCAGGTAAAATGAAACTGGCAAAAGAAAGTCAGAAATGATGCCTCAGCTGTGCCGAGAGACATCTAGTCAGATATGAGACGACAGAAAGAACAAGATATCCCACCTTGTTTCTCTCCGCTCCCCCCCAAAATTTTGAGATCAACCTTCAATGTTAGTGAGAGCCAACAAGTGAGGGAAAACTAACTGGCCCAGAGGAAGGGAGGAGAAATGGGGCGACGGGTGGGGGTGAGAGCTGAGTGCACACAGGAAGCCGACCAGCGAGCGAGACAGAAAAGGAAGAGGGAGATCAGCCTCAGCCAGAATCAATTTCCCAGACCCCGAGTTCATTTCATCAATCAGCACACAGATAGAAGCGCACACACCACGGGGTCGGCTTGGACTCGTGCCAAGCTCACGCTAATGTCCACCTCTCCCTTCCTTCCTCGTGCATTGGTATAAATGGCCCGTGCACTGCAGCTTTTCACGCATCCTTGTTCCAAGTGGAACATTCCAGCAGTGACTTGAGTTAACGATTAGCATTTCCTCATTTACCAGAAACTAGAATATCGTTTTTTACTGCTGGGTCGCATTTAGCACGGGAAAATAAAGTGGCAAAAAAAAAGGTTAGTTTGCAGCACCAGAGTGAGCCGATGCATTTGATAGATGGAGCGGCAGTGTGCTAACAGCAGTAAAATTGCAGTGAGCGAGCATTGCGTCTCTACGACTCGACTGCACAGACTATGATGATGATGATGGTGGTGCTGTGCTGCTTTGTTACACCCTTACCCTCATTCCCTCACTCCCTGCTTTTTTTTTCTTTTCCTTTTTTTTCTCCCCCACTGAGGCTAGAAATGATGCTGTTCTCACACTGATCTCGTGAAATTTTGTAGAATGAGCCCGACACTTTCAAGATGCAAATAACCTCCGCTGTGCATGAAAAGCCAAAGAAACAAGATTCTCCACATGGGGAAGGATTACATGGAGGAAACACAAATACAAAAAGGCAAGGTTTTGACATGAAAACATAAAAACATCAAAGTAAAGGCATGGAGAGCTGGTTGTTGAATTAGTAATACCCATCTACCCATCATCATAATTAAACTGTAAAATACACTATTTTGAAGTCAGTTATTCTTATTTAACCACAACAAGGCCATTTTCAGACTCTCAATAGCACTGCCTACTCGTTTATTTCAATTGGACCACTTCAATGACACCTGTTGACAAGGGGTCAAGTTTATATAGATGCCTGTAACAGTCAATTCATGTAATAAACCATGAGCTGCTACTGGAATGTACAAAGCTCGGCAAGAAACCACATTCTGGTGAATTACAAATAAGAGAATTTTGTACTAAATAGTCTGTAACTTTGGAAGATAATGACCTGATTTAGCTAACGATGGCCCCTCATCTCTTATAATGTCGCTTTCCGGTGGATTAGCTTCGCTGCCGCTCTGGAGGGTACGAATTGTTATGACCAAGATCTTTTTCCACATACATGTGAGCCCATCAGCATAATGTTAAAAAAAGCCTTCACAAACCCCAAACATACTCTTTAAGAAGTTGCATTAGAATGCGTAGTAGTGGAGGCAGCTGAACAAAACACTCAGGGACGCAAGGTAATAACAGAAAAGACATTTTTCCATTCAATATGACCTTTAACTTAAGTTATTGTACTTATCTAAATTGTTGATAACAGTTTGTAAACCGTTTTACAAAGGACAAAGACAGAAAAATGGCCCAATTTAATGTTGGGCCACTCAATACTTCGATGATGAAGGAATGCAATTTCTCCAAAGCACACTCAAGTGCGCTTTGGTGTTCTTTTCAGTGTATTCAGGCTGCAGCAACATTGCTGCCAACAAATAGCATAAAGCACGCCTGATATTGGTGATTGTAAAAACAACAAGTGAAGGGACTTTTTTCATTTTTTTTCTCATTACACTGCACTGTATGTATAGTGCACTGAATAGAATATGCTGAAGATTTGGTAGTTATCATCACACACTCGGCTTCCAACATAAAGACAATCCTTCACGCTCTTTTGTGTCGTCATTTCATTCTCTGTTCTCTCAGAACACTGTCGCATGTTTGAATGTCAGCTTTATTGTTTTTCTTTCTTTCAGTTGATCTTGCAAATGCCTAAAGGGTCTGTAAGAATACTGATCTTTATTCCGATATATACATTTTTACACCCTACCTGCCCTGCCCGCGCTTGTTTTACTCGCTCTTGTTTATCAATTCTCCATCACATATATCATCCTCGCAAGTTTCGGACCCTTCCCCGGGGCTTTGTGAGAGAGCTGCTCATCCACCTTGTTCTTTTTGTACATCTCTTCGGCATGTGGAAAAAGCCAGACGGCCTCCTCCTCCCTGCAAGTCCATCAATCCTTTCCTCTGTAGAATCATTATTTCAGTGTTTTAAGACTTGCTGGGGAAAAAAAACAAATCTTACGGTGGTGAACAAAGAAAAAAAGGAAAAAAAAGAAGTCAGTGCTTGAAGAAAAAGAGCTCCTTAATTGAGAGTGAATCAACCTCTGCCTCTAGCTGAATGTCAAAAGGTGTGATTGGAGATTGGCTGTGGATAATGAATAATTACATTAAAGTTGGTAGACTGCCTGTGTGTGTGTGTGTGTGTGTGTGTGTGTGTGTGTGTGTGTGTGTGTGTGTGTGTGTGTGTGTGTGTGTGTGTGTGTGTGTGTGTGTGTGTGTGTGTGTGTGTGTGTGTGCGTATGTGTACAGCTTAGTTTTACTGTGCAGTAGGTGGATTTCTGTATACTAGCAGGTGCAGAGGTGTGTGTTCACTGTTGCATCAGTCTATATGTGTGTGTGTGTATGTGTGTGGTTGTGTCTGGGTGTGGGGTGTGGGTGGCGTATTGTGTGCAGGGTATGTTTTGAATGAGGAAAAGCCAGCTGGTGCTATTTGAAATTCTCAGCCAGCGCCAGTGAGTTGAATACAATCATTCCTCCGTCTCTTCTTGCTATCACATTGATTCGAGACAAACACACAACTTAACATTATAAGGTAATATGTGGGTCCATTACATGCTTTGTGACTGCAAAGTCTGTCACCCTTGCTTTTTTTTCTGTCCCCCCTTTTGATCAGGAATTAATTTGATAAACTCGAGCACATGATTTCTCTTATCGCCTTTGGCTTTATACCCGTGCTTTTTCTTTTTTCTTTTTGGAGTTATTCTTAACCCCCCTCACATAATCCATTTATCAAAAAAGGGGATCTAAGGGCAGTGAAGTGAATTCCAGTTAGAGTTCTGTTTTTACATACATACATCATACTGCAGCTTCCATCTTCAAGATGTCACAAGTGTGTACACTTGGCTTTTGAAGAAGAGCAAAGGGAATACATGAAGGCAGCTGCGATTCTTCAAAATCTGAGCAATTTTTTTTATCAGATGTGTGATTTCCACTGTGGAGCGTGGAAATGTTACTATTATTACCAGTGCAGGAAGAAAATTATGTATTTGACCACGTACTGCAATGAGTTAGCATTAGAAATATCTTCTTTTTTTCCTTTTCTTTTCTTTCTTTCTTTCTTTTATATATATATATATATATATATATATATATATATACCAAGGGGCAGTCAGGCTCATTTTGCCCTTCCGAACAGTGCTAGCGAGAAGGAATTGCTTTCCTTGACCAATTAGTATTCCATTCATAAATCTTGCCATTGGCATTTTTAAATCTTTAATGGCTCTTAATTTTTCATCTTGTCTTGAGAATGTTCTTGTTTCTTGCTTGCTTAACAGCTCCAGCATTGTTGTCGGGAGATTAAATAAGGCATAATAGCAGTTCGATGCTATTAATATGCAAGAGAGATTTGAGCTGAATGGTTGCAGCTACAGTTGTTGCTACCAGCGAATGTCTCATGCAATACATCCATTGGCTTTGGAACTGAGCATCTCAATGTTGTTTTTTGGTTTTTTTCCCTCACAGTGCTTTTGTGCATTGGGATTGTCTGTATGGAAGAACATTTATCACACCAATTAAAGACTCTAGCCTCAAGTCATGTAAGAATTGGCCTCCAGTCTTGTAAGCACTGGCTCTGATTCATTTACATGATTAATTCTTCGTGTAGATGAAAAAGAAACAGCAACAAAAGCAACTTAGCAACATATCCAATGTCATTATAGATTCAGGTGTTGCTGCTACTACTTGATGATCCATGTCCAAAAGCATAACTTCTAAATTAATTGAGGAAAAAGCTCATGAAATTGCTCAGTAGAAAAACGATTATGGAATTTTAAGTTTAAATGAAACAGGACAAAAAGCGTTTCATGCTTCTTCCTTGCACGATCCCACTGGACCTTGCGATTTGTTTTCCAGTCCTGAACCCTCTTTGATCTTCCCTCACTCATACCGTTTACCAAATCACCATGTCAAACACCAGCAGTCCCAGGCCAGCTTAGCTTCTTTTCACTAAATCGATGATTTGGACTCCCCAGGCCATGGTGGAGACGGTCAACAATCTGCTGCAGCCGCAGGCCCAATCGGCGTGGAGGGAGCTGAGCACAGGCGAGCAGCTGCGGGCCGCTACCATGTTGCTGGACACGGTGGAGCAAGGCGCCTTCGTCCTGGCTGACAACCTGCTCAAGACGGACATTGTGCAAGAGAACACTGACAACATCCGTGAGTATAAATACATTCATTGGCTCTGCTTCTTCACATACTAATGCTGCTTACTGTTGCTATTCCTCTCCTGATACTGATTACATTAGTTGACATTAAGGGTATCTGCCCATACTAGATACAGATCCGTACTGGCAGATCAGTGCTCTCTTTTCCCCAAATTTTAAATCTGTATAATCCTTCCTTGCTGCATAGAACATTTTTGGTAATGTATTCACCTTATTGTGAAGAACATGCAGAAAGTTATGAGCAGTGGCAGTTGCTTAACACCTCAAAATTAGAGAGTGGAACACGGAGAATATGAATGTGGTTCAGTGACGTCCCGTTCATAGACTGTATATAAAAATGGAGATAGCAAAGTGTGATGCATTGGTTTGCTTTGGAACTGGTTTGAAGGTAGGTATCATTATCAAGTAACATTGAAATATTGTGACAATAGTCCAACTCGGCAGACCTTAAAGATACTGTAAGTCTTCAAATCTTATTAATAGAGCAATGATTTCCAAAATGACCACCAGCACATGAATTCAGCAATTCAGATCATAATAACTCATTAAAAATATATTGACTTAGTATTTCTATAGAGAAGTTGACACTTTTTGAATGGGGGTCGATTGGAGCCAGCACCTAGCATTGTACTGCGCTGCACTGGTTCAGCCTCAAGTTAAGGTGCAGTAGATGCCATGTCACTTGGCCCTGATCCTCTAATAAGGTCTATAGTAGAGGCTTGAATTGCGGTAGTCCTACATACATATACAGTAAAACAGTGCTTGCTTTGTGCAGTGAATAATTCTTTAGAAATGTATGTCTGATATTTTATTACTCAGATATTTTAAAAAAGAAAAAAGAAAAAAAAAAGAAAACATGAATGTTCGCCAGCCAACTTTAATTGGATGTCTTTGTTTGCATGAGTGAACTTTGGAGCTTGGACAAAATTAAGTAAATTGTTCCTCAAGGTGCTTGAAAACAGATTATTAGCTCAGCTGGAACACTCAGCATTGTCAATAATGACATTTAGACAATTAAAGCCTGAATTTGAAGAACTGAATGTTTCAGTTTGGCTTTGATAATACTTTCTACCAACGTACTTTCAAGTGTGTGAAATATTTCATTCTTCACTGGTCTTGCCGGTTGTACAGGGGTTACAAAATTCACCGTACAGCTATTGATCCGGGCTGCTCTCATATTGACAGCCGAGCTCTTGAGGCTGTAGAACAAGTGTGACGGTCACTGGATTAATGCTTTCTCCCTCACAGGAGGTTAAGTTTGGCAGGGCTGCTTATGGCTAATGGCACTCAGCTGTAAATTGACAATTATCTGAAATGATTGTGTTTATATTCATGTCAATTATCAGCCGGAATTCACCACTCGTCTTGCAGATCAAGGATCAGTGCTCATTATTCAGTGTATAAATACAGAATGAGCACAGATAATAGAACTTCTATCATGAACGTTTCCCCAAGTGGTGCTTTTCAAAAATGGATACATCAGCTGTTGAGTTGTAAAGCGGCCGTTTACATTGAGAACCATTTACAAAGCACTTTTATACAATACACATTCATATAAAGCACATATATGGCCACTAGGGCATGGGAAATGTATTGCCCTCTTCTCTGAACAAGGTTTTTTTTTTAAGTTCTTGCTGCCATGGCAACCTAAAAATATAGGTCTACTGACTTAAAAGGAAGCAAGCATAAGGAGAATTAATAAAATGGATTTTATTGTATCTGGCACACAATTCATCTGGGTATTAAGGAGATTCTGGGCTCATTTGGAGGGGGAGTGAGATGATGCCTGCACAAGTCGAGTGAGATTTTATAGCACATAGTGGTAGTCTGGTTAATTATGTGCTGGTGACATGTTTACTAGGCCTTATCTCTCTGTTTGCTCGGCTCATTTTTTTTCACCCAGTTGGCTTATTGGCTCCTGCAATCCCTCATGCCATGCAGGGTAGTTAAATGAGGACAAAGAGGCCCACTTAAACATTGGTAATCACCGCATCAGCTGATTATTGATTTTTCACACTAAAGTACATGTAAAGTAAAGGGTCTTATGTGTGCAGGTGTACTGTAGCTCACACATATTGCATTTGGTGACATGTTCTTAATGTCAAGGGCAGCCGACATTCTTGCTTTTACGCCAATGTTGAACATCGATGGAGCCTTGTTCCAATTTTAGTTCCAAGCTGATAATGAGATCTATTTTCTTCGCTTTCAAAGAAGAGGGATATTTCCCCACCCATTGTGTTTGTGTTTGTGTTTACTCGTCACAGTGCATGTGCTCGTCTGGGGCTTTGTCTGCGCAAGGGTGCCTCTCTCTGCATGATAATCTTATGAACAGATTTCTGCCGATTAGCGTGTTATTTAAACCGGCTTTGAAGGTATAGCCTTTGGGTCCAACAACTACTATGGCATCAAAGAAATTCCCTAAAGCCCGTCGTAAGCTCTTTTACACAACCACCCAGGGAAAAGCGAGTGAGAGAGGGAGAAGAAAAATGCTTCCTTTATTTAAAAGGCAGGCTTGGAATCCAGGGAATCGTGAACTATCTGGGGTATTGTCTTAGCTAAGTTGAATAGGAATGTATCACCGAATCCCCCTGGCCTTTGCCAAAGCACAAGAGAATGCTAATACAAAGGGTTTTTCCCCTTTTTTTAAAAAAAGAAAAAATGCGGGAAGCTTTGGTATGAGAACAGATACAAAGGGAGGATTAAATGTGGCCTCTTTGTAGCTTTTCACGGGCACTAACCTTTATCAAAGTCAGAGGTGTCATAGTCTACTGACATCAGATCATCAGCTGAATACCTTATCAGAATTAATTAAGTTTCTATTCCCTACACTTCAGAGATCACAATCTCCAATACAGACAAAACAACCAGCCAGTTTATCTGTTTTTTCCCTGTGGTTGTCGCAGTTTTGTACTAGTCTGAAATCGGTTATGACGTCAGCATTATTGCACTAATCAATATCTTTGTATTGACAATGGATCAGGTAAATGACTGTGTAATGTCAAAGGGATCATACATAGTGACAAAACCTCCCAAGAATTATCACCAGATTCTGCAGTTCACCTCAGCACTGTGGAACGTTTTTGTATCTTTCAGCTCATTGTTTGGTTATTTAGTTGAGTCTCTCCAGTCTCATCGATTTAGTTTCCAGTCACAGGTGGCACCTTTCACTTTATAAGCCTGCAAGTGGCCAAAACATGAAAGCCTAACCTCTGCTTATAAATTTAAATCAACACAAATTCATCCTGAATTGTAATTAGATTTTTGACATACAGCCTTTGCTTTAGCAGCATTTATTTGAGTTATTTTATGATTTTAGATGACATATTTGGGAAGAGAGTGGATCTGCAACAACTGAGCTGAAATCAAACTCAAGGACATTACTATTATGCAGTTTGCACCTTAACCATTAATATTGTACAGTAGCTGTTAAAAGCTGCCATATAGTGCCGTATTTACTTCTGCCTGACCCAGTTTAGTCTATACAGTTCACCTTTTCTTTTGGAATATGACATTTGAGCAAATCTTTTCTGTATTTCTGCACAGCAATGAGTAAGTGGATTCATCGTAGTGCATAGGGAGTTAATGTGACATTTAGGAATGCCTAGACTTCTCACAGGTCACCGGTACTTGAGATGAGAGAACACTCGACTGCTTTATTAAACTGAATAGTATCATACCATAATAACTTTGATGGAATGAGCTTTTTATTTCAGCTGGGCTCCTATCAGCAGCTCAATTTACTCTGCTGTATGACGGCAGAGTCTTTGAACCATAAATTAGGAGCTTGCTTCAGACACAACAGCTGTTGAGCTGCAGCAGAAGCAAGCTTGTCTTCCCTCGCTGGTCTTTATCTCCTCCTTGTATCTCTGGCTCTCTGTGTTCCTCAAGAAAAGAAGAAGAAAAAAATCCTTGAAATGAAGGCATCTCTCCTTTCCGAAGGGCAAAGAAAGCCTTTGTTTTTACAGTTTAAGAGGAAACAATGTCACCTAAACACTTGATAGTCACTTGATTAAGAAGCCTATAATGAGAGACTGACCTCCCTTGCACACAAAGAGCTAGGAGGAAGGTAGTCCTTCAAAGCGACACGAGTAAAGAAAGAATGCTGCATTTAAAACTCTTTAGAAAAGCACTGATTAATAAAATCAGCTTCTACAGGAGGATGGCTTTTGAATTAGAGACGTGATTGGAGTTTTAGGTTTGCATGTTGTTGTAGTCTTTGCCAGATAGCAATAATAACACACTTCACACAGAAGTCAGATACAAAACATTTAAAAGTTGTATTAATTTGTTGGGAGGAATGCAAGCACTCTTTTATGAATATTATCTTGTGTATGATTTTTTTTTTTTTAAAGCTGTCACTGATAGCTAAATATTGTCTTGCTTGTGTCTGTTCTGTATATGTGCAGAGCTGGAAGTAGCAAGGATGAGCACAGATGGGAATTTGCCTGATCTGAAGTTCCCACAAACCGGAGGACAGGGCAACTCTATCCACCTCTCTGCTAACACGCTAAAGCAGCACGGAAGAAACGGTGAGTAGTCAATGTTTTTTTATTGCTCTACTAGCGTTATCATGTCTTCAGTTAGTGAATTATTCAGGTTTGTAATAAAATTATTTTAAAAAGAATTTTAACAGACACAATGTGTCTTAGATATTTTTTTTAAATTATTTTCCACTTCTGGATGTCACACTGCATGGGACTTCATTGGTTTTGTAGGAATTTCATCCCAGATGCTTGTGAATAAATTTCAATTTGCTGCCCAAATCCTTTGTTGGACTGCATAAAATGCACATGGATTGTACTGCAGTCTTCAAATAGAGCCCTGGCTGTAGAATTAGTTACATTCAAGCACTGCCTCTAAACTGTAAATGAGGCAGTTAGACACAATACATAGCTATCTTCGGGAAGCAATGCAGTCCCATTTTTAGACTTTATTATCACCTCATGCAAATCAGAATCGACTCAAGCTGCGCCCGTGGCCTCTCGGCTGGATGACTAAGTCCATGTCCAGCCGTGCCCAGGCAGATCATTATAGCAGGGTAGTGGATATTTCCCTGTCATCCGGTGCTGTAGCACCCAAATTGTTTTCTTTTCATCTGAGTGAGTGATCTCAGTCACGGCAGGAGGGAACTTTCTTTCATATCAGTGCTCAAAAGTGAGGCGGCAGGAGGGGAGAAAAAATGTGTATGAGAGAGAAAGAGGGGAGGAAATTATTAACAGGAAAAATGATCACCTTTGTCACTACCAATAGAAGGTTGGTAACACAATTTTTTGGACACTGAATAAAAATAATGGTTTGTTGATGCAGGAGAGGTTTTTTTTCCCATGTTTATTCTTGCAGAACTATTTTGGCAGCCTTAACAAAGGTCTCCCTTTTGACAGTTTTACTACATGCATTTTCTGAATGTTGTGTTAACAAAGCTTTAGCTGAGTGGTTATTTTCCTTCTCCAGCGTTGCAAAAATTCAGTTTCCCATTTATGCTGTATAAAAAGCATAAAATTGGACTCCTTGCTACTTGATGGACTACACATGGAAGAACAAACATTCAAATGGACCATCATAGGAATTCTTCTCAATACTGAACTTATACTATGTGGCTGGGGCTAAGGCTCTCCAGTCCCAAGTAAGGGACATTTTACTGCTACAGCATACAGTGTTCTTTTAGACAGTAATGCTCTTCAAAGTTTGTGGCAACAGTTTGGGGAAGACTCTTCCCTGTTTCAAAAGGGTAATGTCCCCATGCACAAACCTGCAACCAGGTTCCAAAATCTTATAGAAAGTTCTCCAAGAAGAGTGGAGGATGTTTTAACAGCATACTAATAAGATCTTTAACAACCACACATGGTTAAATTGTGTATACTTTGTTTAAATTGTAACTTTCCACAATGTCCTCTTGCAGGTGAGATTAGGATAGCCTTCGTCCTTTACAAACACATCGGGGTCTACCTTTCGACAGAGAACGCCAGCATGAAGCTGGGCAGTGAAGCAATGGCTACCAATTACTCTGTCATTGTCAACTCACCGGTTATCACAGCCGCCATCAACAAGGACTCGAACAAAGTTTACCTCTCTGACCCAGTCATCTTCACCATCAAACATCTACAGGTAATTTTCTGTCTGCGTTTCTGAGTTGAGACATGTTTTATTTCTGCTTTGATGTCACTGCCGACTGCATTTAATGTCTCTTTCTCTTTCACTAACACACACACTTTCTTGACAGAACCCTTTCATCGCAATTTTCCTTATCCCTGAAGCGCAACAAAAAAAATCACAAAATCCAGGCCTCACACCAAGAAAATTAAGTTAATAAAAAAGCGAGTTTTATTCAAAGGAATGTGTGAAAAACTAAATTGCGGGAAGGAAAATTGCCCACGAGGTGATTTGGGGGGATGCGTGTTGTGTTTTTATTAGTTTTAACAAATACCAGCCTGATCTCCTGAACAAATATCAGTCTTATTGGGCCTCACTGGAGGCTGCTCAGTCATTGCGGGGAGTCTCAACTTCTCCCTCTTGACTCCATTATCTTCTCCACACTCTGCTACCCTCGGAATATCCGTTTTGTCTACTAACAACGCCTTCAGCGATTATTAGGGATGTTGAACAACCATGAGAGAATTGCGACGGGTCTCATGTGTAGGTGGGACCTGGCAGAATGCAACAAGGGCAGAAAAAACACAGAGCAAAGAGGGCTGGAGAGAGTAAAAGGAAGATAGCATATGTATGTCAGAATTAAATGGTGGGAAAATGTCAGGGGCAATGTCAACTCGGTTATTGCTGTGAGTCACCTGCCTTAAGTGTAATTTGTTCTTTGGACTCTAGATTCAGTAATTTTACTGTTGGTCTAATGTTGGGGCACTGGTGTTTTTATACCCTTTTCATGCTCCGATCAGCTCATCTTCAAATAAAACAGTGCCCTTTTGGAAATGTGTGTTTTCTGCACTGAAGCTTCTTGGGCTTCCAACGCAAGAGTGCACCAAGACAGCTGCTGCTGGAAATGTCATTTCATCATGTTAAAAGTGCCATAAACATACAGACATTTACATACAGAGTTCATTTTGTGTACACTTGGGGCTGTACAATTAATCATATAATAATAATGATCACAGTTTCAGCTTACGCAATTAATTAAACATGATTGGATGCAATATTGATGTTTTGCGTGTAGACTAGTTGCTCTGGTGCATCAAATCAAGAGCTCCCACTTCTCTGGTAAACTGGTAAACCAATCATAGGTGCTGTTATGACATTGCTCTGGTTAACAGGTCTCTGCTTTCGAAACATTGCTTTGGCTGCAGGCAAGAATATTTACATATTCATCATTTTCCTGATGATTTGGTGTACACTACTGTACTATTAGTATTATTATTGCAGCTACTGTGTAGAGCAAATTGTATGCATGACAAACTGCATATATTATACTCCCAGACCAAATAAAAGATATTAATTATTTGTCACTGGTAGTTTGACTCCATTCCAACGTCGCACTTGAAAATAGACCACAATATATCGACTCTGCTACATGGGTTCCTATTTTTTTGTCTTCCCATAGTTAAGTTCCACTCTCAACCATGATATTTTGGATCGCTGGTCTTCTGGGATGATGATGTGTCCTCTAGTTACTGTTTCGCTTCCTTGCCTCCCCACTTAATGGGACCAATTAAAGTCATTAATGAGACAGAGGGTCATCCTGTCTTCTTGCTGTGGAATATTTTACACAGGGTTTGGTGTGTGAAGGGTAAGCTCATTCAGCAACAAATTTACATTCACAGAGGATAAACCTTATTAGACTAATTACCCTACAGCAACTGTGAAACTATGAAAAACTACATCTCCTCACAGTGTTTATAGTAAGAAAGCAGATGCATTTAACCTTGAAGGCTGTGACTGACAAAGGAAAGGATCGTCAGTGTGCTCCCTTTTCTTTCTGAAGCCAAACCCCAAAAAAAAGACATTGGGCTCAAGAGGAAAGGCATTTGATGTAGCTATTTATCAGTAGTTATGTTTTGTTGTGCTTGTGTGTTACCCAACCTCAGTGCCATGGATGACTTTTATAAAATGGCAAGCGTGATAGCGGGGAGGCGCACGTCGGTAGGGCTGTGCCACGGTGCAGACAGCAGTGGTGCCCATTAAACAGTGGGGCAGTCCATTGTCACGCAGTGAAAGTTAAAGAGAAAGGTCAAAAAGCACAATGAAAAACAGGCATGGGGCCGCTTGATGCTGTATGACAGTAAAACCACCTGCTATTCACTTTAAAATGGATACTTATTGCAGTGGTGAAAAAATTAGAACATTTTGAGGATATTTATTCTGCAAACAAAGGAAAGTATAAATGGAAACAGCTAACGTGTGATTAAATGCTTACATCTCTGTTTCACTCAGAAAAGGGACACTGTATGTTGGTCTTCCTTTCAATTCAATCCTCATTTATTTCAGTTTTTTTCCAACAGCAATCCGAGGAGAATTTCAACCCCAACTGTTCATTCTGGAGTTACTCCAAGCGAACCATGACTGGCTACTGGTCTACACAGGACTGCCGCTTGCTAGGGACAAACAGGACGCACACCACATGCTCCTGTACACATCTTACCAATTTTGCTGTCCTCATGGCCCACGTAGATGTCAAGGTAGGCAAGCTGTTTTCCCTTTCTCGCTTGTCAGTGGGCCGATTTATCCTGAAAAACATTCAATTTAGCAAATGCAGTCACAAGAAATGAAATTGCATTGATCCACCGTGGTTTACACAGACAGGCCATTCCAAGATGACTGGTTGACAAGAAAAGCGAGAAGGTCCAGACAGTGTTGAGCACTGTAAAGCAGAAAGGCATCCCTTTTGTCGCTGTTTGTCGATATGTTTTATATTTCCCTTGGTTTCTGGTTCAGAATAAAACAGAGTGATAAACAGCAGTTACTGTTTTCTGACCTTCACAGCTTTTTGTAGACTAATATAAAGTATAAAGTGTGGTTTGACTGCAGCCATCTTAAACTTCACATGTGAAGTAATCAAAATATATAGTTGACTCTAGTCTGTGTTGTGTTTTGTATTTATAGGTTCAGAGCAGTAACAAAGTCTACAATACACTTTATATATTACTTTTACAACTTTTGGCCTCTTTCTTTGAATCTCTACTAAAAACAGAGGAGTCTCTTTGGTGTATCATTAGTTAGTTTATTGGGTTTTTTTTTAATACCTCTCTTTGTCATGGCCACACATTGGACTTAAAATTGCTTTACTGTGACTTTAACTTGGCTGTCTTTAGTGTTAGCAAAGAGCAATAAACAAAACATATACAGTTGGCGAACATTTAGCTTATTAGCAAATATCAAATCTCATGAGTGACATGATTTACTCATGTTTCTGTGCAGCTGTGAAGCGGGAGTATGTGATTAGCTTAGCTCAACATAAAGACCAGAAGCAAAGGGAAGCTCAGTAATGAACACATTGTATTGTCTTTGTTTTAGCATGTATATTAAGTTTTGTTTGTAGCTTTTGAAGTACTGGTTGGTGTGTTTTGTTTGTCTTTTTAGTTTTTGTTTGTTTACGTTAGCAGGTCTAGCTGCTTTACCCTGCTTCTAGTCTGGTGCTAAACTAAGCTAACGGCTACCCGGCTGCAGCTTCATAGCTACCATACAGACAAGAGGGTGATATCAAAGCAAATTAGCATACGTATTTCCCTAAATGTCAAACAATTCCTTGAAGATTATTGTCTTTGATACTTTGAAATTGTTGAGAGACAAAGCAAAAATATATTTTTAGGGAACAGAGAATTATAAAAAGATTCATATTAAGATTCATGCTATTGAATCCCAACCCCACTAACAATATTTGAGATTGTCTGAACCACTTCTCTTAGTTATGCATTATTCATTTATTTATGTAAAGACAGTAAGAGGGAAAAAGAAAACATTTACATTGTATCTCCACATAGCATGGTTCTCTTAGTGCACCATTCGGTTTATTGCCTTCAGGGAAGCCGCAGAAACAAAGTGGTACAGTATGTGTGATGTACAGTGGAGGATGGTAATTAATAGGGAGGTGATAATAGAAGTTGTTGGAGAAAAAAAAAAGGAAAATAAACTGTCTAAGTAATAAAATGTGTAATTTGACATTGTGGATCTGAAAAAGCTAAAATAAGGGAAGGGGATATGGGAGTGAGAAAGCTAGAAAGGAAAAAATCGAGCGATTTGGAGACGAAAAAGGTATGAGAGTTGCGTCTCCGTTCTGATGCTGACAGACGGCTTAATTATTTCTGTCACAGGAAGTTTTAGGAACTGGCTGCTGACAGAGCAGAGTAATTCTTGGTATTTGGTATGGCATCTGTCTCTCTAGAGCCTCTCTTCTGAATCAGTGGGAGAGAAGAAAAAAAACACTGTGAGCGCCGTCCCATTTGGCCATTGTCCATAAAACCACTAGACCTTCCTTCACCTCTCTCTATTTCCCAGTCCGACTCCCTCTCTCTTTTTTTCTCTCTTTCGCACAGTCGCAATGCAGAACCCAATTGGAAAAACATTGAATGCACATAATCATACACAAAATCTAAAATTCACTATGTACATTTTACCCTACAAACACAGCTCCAGGGGGGTTTAGGATGAGGGTGGTTCATTTCTGTCGAGAGAGAGAGAGGGAGAGAGACACTGTTTGTCACTCAGCAGCATGACTTTTGGACCTACTAAGCTCTCTGCAGGGCTGAAGCTGAGTCTGGAATAGAGAGGGAGCCATGAAGAATGGGAGCCTTCACGCAATGAAAGCAAAGCAGCAAAGTAAAAAAAAAAAAAGGGGGAAGCAGCAAAAGGAGCGCTTTCAGTCAAGCCAATCCCTAACATTTTTAGAAAGCCTGGTTCACTTGTGGCACTGCATTCACGGGAGGAAAGTGGACAGTAGTTACACCCCAATTCTGAGTGATAGAGTTTTTTCCCCTTCTTTTATTCGTTATCTTTTCCACTTGGATGTTATAAAAGCCAAATTGTTGGAAGGTGGTACTGAATGTGAGATACGGAGGCTTTTTATTTGACAAACTGTCACTGTGTTGTATCCGAGAACCGCGTAAATGGGAATATGTGTGCATGTGCGAGAGAGAGAGAGGGAGAGAGAGAGAGAGAGACAGAGAGAGAGAGAGACATTTCATAAATTGAAGAGACTATCTGTTTTTGTATCCATGGCAACAGAACATACCACCGCTCATCTCTGCATTGTTATTACTCATTACCCTCAGAGCAACAGATTATATTCTAACCTTGTTTATTTCTCAGTGGCATCTCAGAAATAATAATTTTAAAAAAAGATCAGCAAGCTGTAATTACAATTTTTCCTTTGAAGGACAGAGGCTCACTGCACCATCATTTTTCATCTTGTTTTTTTTTTATTCTTTTTTGCCAATGGATCGCATGTGCACTAGTTAGGAGTAATGATAGTGTTATGTTCAGAGATCTTTATGTTTGGCTTAATAAGCTGTCGTCTGTGTCGCGCTTTTACTGTTACATTTTTTAGCATGAAGTTATGATTGCATTCAATGTGCCACATACTTCACGCAAATTAGAAGTGACAAAATGTTCCTGCTTGTGCATGTGACATTATGAGCGCTGTCATTTTGCCCTTGACGGCAATTTGAAGTCGCTGGGCGTTTTTTTCGGAGGCTTGAATTAAACTTTCTGCCGAGCAGAATTCAAATGGGTTTTTGAATTTCAGCTCGCATCGAGAAGAAAAAGTAAGCTGAATAGAATTATGTTGAGGTTGACTTTTGGACACAGAACGTCTTATAAATGGGATGTGATGCATTGCTGTTTGGAAAAAATCCTTACCTCACATGCTGTACAGTCTTTTGCTCAATTTTGTGTTCATAAACTTCAGTTCTTCCAAGGTTGACTAAGCAAAACTTTCAATCCTCTGAGACTGTACATTAGCTTTATGCAATTATCTACTTTTTAACAATGCATTGTAATAATACTCGACCTGACATTGATTGTGAATGTGGGCAAGGTAAAAACTTGGTCCACAAATTCATATTCATAAGAAACCCTTGAACTAGAATGTACTGTACTGTGTTTGTGAGATTATTAGACATAGTCAGCAGTGGAGAAAATCCAGACTGCGTCCCTAGGGGATTAATTATGTCTGAAGTCAATTAGAACCTCCGAATAATTTGTAATTCACATATTGTAGATCTTTGAACATTGTTGAAAAATTTGTGATCGGATCCCCAAAGATGTTTAGAGCATTGGTAGTTTGTAATGTAACCAATTTTAAACCAAATGTGAAATATTTCTCAAAACGTAGGCTCACAAGCACTGATTAATGTCAAATGACTAAACAAAGCCTCCCACTTTTTAGGAGTACACCCACTCACACTATATCAGTCAGAAACAGGGGATCAGGTAACTGCCACTGAGATGATCACAAGGGCATCAAGTGCTGTCACTGCTTCCTGTGTCGCCACTCAAGCCCTTTGTTTGCTAATTTGGAGCTATCTAGCCAAAGAGCTGATGCCTTTCACTGATCCTACAATCCAAGCAGAGGAGCGCCGTTGGCCGCATAAATAAATTAAAACTGTACTCGCAACACGGCAGCTGTGTGTGAGAGATTATATGTCTCTTTTGTATCTTTTTAGAATGATTGCAAACAGGGTTTTTGGAGGGAGCGATGCGAGTGGGTGTACTTTGATGTGACTTTGCTGAGAAAGCTGATGATTCTAACCTCGAGATGTCCTGTTACTGAGCCTTGAGACATCACTGTGATTAAAGATGCTTAAAATGTGTTGGAAATAATTTAATTCCACTCGACCCAGTGTTGAAAGGCAGGATTTAGCTCTGTCAAGATTCCCAGTGTTTTTTTTCAAACTTGGACCACGTCGAACATTACAAATTGAATAATTTGACCTCTGTGTCCTTTGCTAGTTGTGGTGGTGTCAAGTTGTTTCTGATGTACAGATTTATTTGTTGCGTAACACATTCTCAGTTACTCTGTCTTACTTTAGGGAAGGAAGGAGCTCAATGAATGTCACAGCAAATACACCACGGATGGTCACTGTTTCATCTGGGCCTTCCTCTTCAGATTTTTCAGATTCC
This sequence comes from Scomber scombrus, assembly GCF_963691925.1. Classification (NCBI taxonomy): domain Eukaryota; kingdom Metazoa; phylum Chordata; class Actinopteri; order Scombriformes; family Scombridae; genus Scomber; species Scomber scombrus. The sequence goes on along the minus strand of NC_084992.1, from coordinate 13,734,120 downwards.
CTAAGGGCTTGTGCCCATTCAAGACGTCTAAGGGTTCCTTATTGAACCATCTCCTTTGAATTTAAGTGCACCATTTGTGAAGCTAGCTAGTGGGCATTGAGATTGAAAAAAAAATCTTTGAAATATGGACTAAAGCACAAGCTCCAGCTCAAGACATATAGACCCTCTCTGGTTCCACCTACAGGCCATTATTTACACAGTTGATGTGTGTGCTAAGATAGGCCCCAGGGAGGCATTGAGCTACTGGTAAGTGGCACTATCCCCGACAGACCAGTAAGTATAAATCAATGGGACATCCCGATGGATGATGGAGAGGGTGATATTTGGGTAACATTCATCACTGTCCTAATAGAACATCTCCGCACTGGCACCATCAGACACTAACAATGATGGGAAAGGACAGTCAAGGTTAGTTGTGTATTTTATGTTACACATAAGCATAGCTCTGTACACACAGCAAGAGAGATGGATCAAAATAAATCTATTTATATGTGTAAGTCGCAGACAAAGAAGACAGAGACTATGTTAACTGCCATAGCAACCAAGTGTAGTGTTTGGACTTTTATCATAGTTATTGTAGCTTAGAACATAGTGTGACATTAGGTGCATGTGCTGAATGTCAACTCCCGCCACGCAAGCTGGAATCTCTCTTCCAGCCCTTTTAAATGTGACAAATTTGCCAGGACCCCTGATTCATATGCCCTCACTGCAACTGTTCCTCATTCCTGTGCAGATCATAAATCCTTGGTCATACCGTAGGTGAACTTGTCACATGACTCCCTGCAGTGGGCCACTACCCCTTAGCGCAACTGTCTGCCCTGCCTGACTGTATTTCATGAGTCAAAGCTCAGCTCTAGAGGCATATAGGGAGATTTATGCATTTTAATTGGATTAGCTTCATGGCCCCATGCAGAGTGTTTCTTTGAGGTATAAAGGATTGACGCACTGTTCCCCTCACCACTTTACCCTCATACACATTTCTGAAAACAGGTTTAAGACGTTTTTCCTTTGGACACAGGATGTTATGGTAATCAGGTGCATATGATGTGATGTCAGGTTCAGATGGCTTGGCCAGAATGACCAGCGCACAATGCAAAAGGCTTGTTACCAAGTCCTCCCCTCCTCGTCTTACTGCTCGAGTGCCCAGAAGCCTTATTTTGAGCTATGCGCGAGCAGATCAGGGCAAAGCCAATCTCCTCAGGCATCTGTCTGGAATGAAAAATATGTGTGTTTAAGAAATAAGAGAAAAATGTAGGAGAGAAAGATTGGAAGACAAATCGAATGTAGACAAATGCGCCTCGCCCTGCTAAGTAACATGGATGCTGTATGACTCGGCCGCCCTTGCGACACAGTGAGTGAATTTCAGAGCAAATTACGTCTGCCCACTTTAGATACCGCTATACGGATTCTCATCATGGAGGCTTGTCGGTGTGAGGTAAGGTGGAGCGGCTCTATAGATCACATCATTTGCCATCCTGCCTGGGCAGAACCCCCAGTAAAAGGAAACTTTTCAGCAGAGACATTGTGGCTGACGACATCTCAGCCATCATCCACCTCCCAGAACAAAGAAATCATTCCACAGTAAATCCATCACCCAGGTGTAGATACACTTTGTGCCCTTTTCTCTATGTTTCTATAGCTTTTTCTCTTTTTCTCTCTTCCTCTGTTACCTTCTCTTTCTCTCTGACCGGGCCCTCTCCAATTGAAGGTGAGATTGTGATGGATAGAGCCTGCAGCCACTGCACAGCTCGCTAGCCCAGGAGACCTTAGGGTACTCTCACAATTCGCCACCGATAGTACCACCCACCGCATCAATACCTCTGTCATGCAATGGACTGTAAACAGACCTATGTGTCGCATGCACCACACACCTACAGAGCATGCAGGCACAACGTCAACATCTGTTGCCAACCCACTGCGTAGGCACACTTTCTCAAGTAAGGGGGCTGAAATCACGACGTCTGCTCTATATAACATCTTGCCAGTTCCCCTCCACCCCCACCCCACCCCAAACATATACACAACAGCTCATCAGGCAGGAAAATCAAAAGAGCGCTCTCCCTAGACTCAAGGAGCACTGCGGCTGTTATTGTACCAGAGCCCCTTAATGATCAGCATCTGTTCCCCTCTCTGCTAGTGTTAGCTGAGCTGCCACCAAACAAGGCTTTTGTGCGATACTTCACCCCCCATGTTTCCTTACTCTAACTTGATTGTGTGTGTGTGTGTGTGTGTGTGTGTGCGTGTGCATGTGTGTGTGTGTGTGTGCATTGTTTTTTTTGTTTAGTTTTTTATGGGGGGGGGCCCACGGATGTTGATGGTCCCTCTTTCCCCACTCCCTTGGAATATACTGCTGACTGTAGTCAAAATATGATTTAAAGAGGTGCTTGGTTGAGAGGAATATTAGACATATAGTATGCTTCTGCGGCTTTTTTCAACGTAAGCAAATATTTTGTCGGGTTTATCCTATGGTATAGCTGCTCTGAGTCATATATTATTTGCTGGAGGCCAAGACTTGCATGCACAGCCTTTGATTTCAAAGAGCAAAATTGTACTCCTAAGCCTGGCAGTTAATACACAGTGTCAGCACTTGATGTATACATAGTTAAGAATGGTTTCGCTCAGCTTTCACCTGCACTGACCGTAAACTGTCAAAGCTAATTATCCAGCTGCCTTAAACATTTGTGTTGAAATAATGCCTGTTTGATCTTCATTAGTATTCAGGCGTAGACATCATGTAAAAAAACTCAAAAGTTCCACCCAAATAGTCATTGAATCCCAGCAGGGATGACATGTGGAAGTAGGTTGGCAGATTTCTTTAAAATTACCCCCACTTTTTTTTTTTTTTTTTTAAATCAATGCTCAGCAGCCCGAAGAGAGGATGATCCCTTTGGGAAATTAAGGAGCCTCACAAGCTGACCAAAGTGTTTGGATGCAGTAATTATGCTTAGTTAATAAATCAAGATGTCAGTCTTTCATGCTTCATTCTCGTGTTTCATATATGCAGAACAGCTTTTTGGCATCTGTCTTCGCGGATCTTTTCTTCCCCACCAGTATCATGATACAAAATTGTCAGATAATGATTCCTAATACCAGATGTGAATTGCTCAGGAAATCTTCACATCTGTTTCGGTGACATGTGCTCGTACAATGAGACGTCTTTTAGAGGATTTCTTTACAGTTCGCTAATCGGCATAAAAAGCACTGGGATGTTCAAAATTCCGTACATAGCTTATTGATAAGATACAACCTATCATGCATTCCTAATTGAGCTCCTGTTCTTGAAAGCTTCAGTTTTTATCATTGCCAGGGTCCGGTGTTGCTTTCAGATTTGTTTGTTTTAGGCCACAGTAGTCAGCCATTCAGCAGATTCTGCTGTTTAAGGGTGTGTTGCCTTTTTCCGCTTCCGTCCAAGTACCCCTATGTGCACTCTGCTTTTATGGACTGATGTAAATTCTCTTTCATGGCTGCTGTGGAATCACTGTTGATCCTTATCTCTCCCATAAAGCTGCAAATTTATTGTCAGCAAAAGGCTTTTTAGTGCCCAAAACTGGCTGTGGTGGCAAATTACTATTTGAAAAGACAAAATTATCTAAAAGCAACAGTGAAAGCTATTGACCATGTTGTGGTTTGATTGTATTCCTGTTGTGCCGGTCTTAAGACACCTGCGGCCCTTTGGACTACTCACTTTGTTTCTCTTTTTCAGCGGGACCAAAATGAAACGATAGGGGGCCATTTTAGATTGATTCACACTCACTAATTCATGATTCATATCTGCCACCTGTGGCTCACTGTGTAGTTGTTTATTTGAAGGTCTGAGAGAATGCACTTTCACCAAACTAATAACACTACTGATGAAAATAAAAGCTCAGGGATGTTTCAGGAATGGAAAGATGATTTCATTTTAAGTTGTTTTTTCTTCTAGTTTTCATTATTCATTCATGGTTGTTTCATTTCAGCAATTTACATAGTAATAATAATGGCATACATTCATTTTTCTTACAATGCAGCCTAATTGCAAAGTACAAAAGGCTCCATTAATTACTTTAGAGTTTGTTTGAATGTTGCTGACCTCTTTTGTCTCATCACCTGTCTTAAAGAACACAGACCCTGTTCACGACATGCTCCTGGATGTTATTACTTGGGTCGGCATCCTCCTGTCGCTGGTCTGCTTGCTCATCAGCCTCTTCACCTTCTGCTTCTTCCGCGGCCTCCAGAGCGATCGCAACACCATCCACAAGAACCTCTGCATCAGCCTGTTCATCGCTGAGTCCCTGTTCTTAGTGGGCATCAATCGGGGCGATCAACCGGTAAGACTATAAGTGCTGATGGAGAGATATTGAACTACTGTTAAAGTAACGATTTATGTGTACAGTACTGTATGTGGCCCCCTGACATTTAGCAGTGTTTAGTGAAAACCATGAAATAAGGTACTAATAAAAGAAAAGGGCAGGATAAAAACTATATAGGTTGAAAGGATGGAAAATGCTGACTTGAAATCAACTCCATTAGGTTATATGATATTTTTAAAGGAATGTAGTGACTTTATAAAGAGATAGTTTGACATTTCAGGAAAAAGCTGTACTCTGTCCAATGGAAATAAAATCCAAACCAACTAGCTCCTCTCAAGCTCACAAAATAACAATTTATGTAATTTTATCAGTTGAATCTGTACAAGAATAACAGCATAAAAATGCATGTGGTTTAAGTGGTTGGGCTTAGGGTTAGGGTTAGGCACCCAACCAAGAAATAGCCTCACACGTAACCCAGCTAACCCAGCTACACAGCATTAGAGATCTTTATTATTATGAGAAATGTAAGCGAGGAAAATATACATCACCTGCATTAGTAATGTGCCACTCCTCGCTCGCGCTGACAGAGTGTGAACATGTGTGAGCAAGCAACAGGGTACTGACACTTTGTGATACATTGCTATGTATGAAAAGTGCTATACAAATAAAGTCTGATTGCTTGATGATTGAGAAGGAATTTCGGATTCTTACATAAAGAACCTTTAGAAGTAGGAGAACATCAAAATATCTGTTTTCAACATTGAGAAGTGTGAAGTAAAACTAATTTATTTGTGCCTTTCAAAAAAAAGTGAATTCTTCAGTTTTCCCTTTTCCATTTCTTTGAACCAAGGACAAGGATTTCCTTTTTTTCCAATTGGTTTTAGTCTATGAGCTGCTTGAATGCCTCCCTGAATTCCTTGTACTGTATAAATCTTCGCTGAAGACTGTATACCATCTCCTCTTTAGAATCTGACATTTTAGAGCCTGAAATTGTTGTAAACTCTGGTGTCCTGCTGAACTGTGAGTAGTACTTCCCAGAGAGCGCCAGTGGACCTGATTTTTTTTTTTTCCCTTCTATTTTTTCCTGCTTGGCTTACAGAGAAGAAATACTGAAAAAAAGTGAATTAGATGCTTTTTATTCAACAAATGTTACCTCCATTGGTTGAATAGAAGCAAACACGTACTTGGAAGTACACTCACATACACACGAACACCTGCCAACACACTGTTATAGTCCTGTTATACACTCCTTTATGCACTTGCTGACATGAATCATCTGCTCACCCCACATCCTCCCTATGTGCACCGCACCACCCCTGCGTGCAGTTTTTCAATTTGTAAAGACATCATATTAATCTGGATTAAACTGTTCAATACACGAAATCTTCTCCTGGTATAATAACTGTAGTTGGATGGCGTTACTTTGCTGTGGGAGCTCAGCTGTGGTAGCAGGTGGAGGCATGCTGTCACAGCACAGTCATCTTCAAGTGTGTGTGCTCAGCGCTCATACTGTAGACAAATGTGGAGTTATTACATGTATACAGGACAGTAGAGGACTTTATTCCACTTATTTTTTGTTATGTATGCAAGTACACAAGTAAATAATAAACAAAATCCCTAAAAATCTACAGCTTCTTGCGACTATGCCATTTCTGCTTGTTAATGAGGCAGTGTGTGCAGTTACTGTAGCTGTGCTCTCTCTTTGAGAAAACAAAGCTGGATGAGTTGTGAATGTACTATCTGAGCTGAGTAAAAATGATCTCTATAGAAATTTAGTATGGGGTCAGACCCTTGAGCACTACTTATTGTTAATAGTCCTTATATAATAAATGTAGTTATTTATTGCCATTGTTTTTATCATGTTATCCCACACCTTGCATAAAGCTCACAAATGTTGAGGAAGTTATAGAAATTCATGAAATAAGAAGTCCTTATCTTTCAGCCTTAGAAGAAATCTATATCTTGCTTTTCAAATATTACTTTAAGTGCCAACAGCCAAACTCGCAGACTATAGTTTAGCGCCAAAGCCTCTTCAGTGTGAAGTTAAAGATAATGCTTTGGCCCTACACCTTTCCCTTCCATAACATTTTATGGGTGTGATTCACAGCCCAGCTCTAAGATCACTCTCATGGACTGCAATTAATGTCCACTCAACCTTTTAGTTATTTAATTGAATCCATTTCAGTGACAAAATACGCCAGTTATGTTCAACTGAGCCAATAATTAGATCAATCCATGTAAGTATACTGTATACTATTATTGTTAGAAATTGTAAGGGCGTCTGCCTGCACGTGAATGACAGTCTTCTGTATCCAGGACTTGCTCGCACATATCTCTATCGACTCAGAAAGTGTGTAACTACATTATGTCCGTGCACCTGGCTGCAGTGTGAAATGCACTGAACTCCAAATAGCTCTTGGATGGTTAACTTCAATTCTTCATATCTCTCTGTCATCCATGCCAGCTACAGCAAACAAGACCACATGGGCTCAGTAGCTGCAGCCTTCTTCTGCCAGTCACTACAGGCAGGCGTCCAATTGCCGCAGCCAAACAAAGCTTAGCAATGTTAATTGTTGGAAAGACACAAACACGGAGAGGTCAGAAAATGCTGCTTGGTCACAGCCTCACAGATGACACACTCTGACATTTGTCATATCGTGTCCTTTAGCAAGGCATTCGTTCCTTCAGGAAAACAGCCAAATGCTGAAAAGTGTTTTGTTTGAAATGCAGTGAATGCTCATATTTCCCTCCCTCCCCCCTTGCCTCCCTCTTCATCTCTCTGATTTTATTCCTTGTCTATCACCACCTAAACCTTCCCAGATTGCTTGCGCCGTCTTCGCTGCCTTGCTCCACTTCTTCTTCCTGGCGGCATTCACGTGGATGTTCCTGGAGGGCGTGCAGCTCTACATCATGCTGGTTGAGGTGTTCGAGAGCGAGCACTCCCGCCGACGCTACTTCTACCTGGTGGGCTACGGAGTTCCGGCGCTAATTGTAGCCGTTTCAGCTGCAGTGGACTACCGCAGTTACGGCACCGACAGAGTGTGAGTACATGTGGAGGTAGCTTGTAAAGTAGCTGCAGGAGCACCGGTTTTCCTGTCTGCATGTGATCCTCAAAATAACACATGAATAATACATAGACATCTTCCTAGCCAAGCATATTGGTCCACTTCACCAACGGATCCTTTTAGGAATATGTGCAATGGTAAAGGATACTTCCACCAATTTTACGCATCAAGATCCATTCAATAGTTCTACTCAGCTTGTTAAAACAGTTGTACATTTATTCTGGTGCTCTGAAGGAATAACTTCAGTGTGACCCTAGAAAGTAACCCTAGATTTCATCAGGGTTATGCAGGATTTAAAAAACCAAAGCCTGGATCACAAATTGAGAGCTGTGGGGTTTGAAAGACATGGGTGTTTCCCAGGCAGTGAGGATCTAACAAAAGATACCTTGATGTTGCATATTGTGTTGCATTAAGAAAAGTGTAGGATCCAGATTTCTGGAGCTTTTTAAGGATCCATACAAGGCTGGTGGATTGATTTTGACTGATGAGGCAAATTTTACGAAATAACTGCAGTTCAAAAGGAGCCTCTACCATTTCTTCCAGCTATTGTCATTACCTTAATGAAATTTACAGGCACATTTGTTATCCACCGTTTAGGAAAACAATGTAGAAGCTCTGAATTAGACTAGGGGTTAAGTGGAGAAACCAGAAAGGAAAAAACAAACAACAAAAACATTAGTCTCTTCCCGCTTAACCCCACCATTGTTTGTGTATCCACCGCCACAATAACCCTGCTAAAAACTTGACAACTGTTTGTGTTGGTTTGAGGAGCATCAACACCCTCGCCGATGACGCTCCAATAGCTATCACTCATCGTTAACTTTTAATGAAGCAGAACGGTTACTCAAGCTGCGTTTTCGTTCACCCCCCACTGCTGAATTGACATTGTTTTGACAGTGAAAAATGCTAACTTCAGGAGATAGTATTGCGGGATGAATGTCAAGCTATTGTTGTTAATGTCGTTAGCATTTTAGGATGCACAAATTACAGCGCAGCACGGGAATGGAGAAATTTAAGGAGAGGGAGGCGGCTTTTTTTGTTTCCTCCAGAAGTCACATAAGAAATCAAAGTGGCCTATAAAGCAGTGTAATGCCAAGCATAGGATCTCCCTCCATCCCTCTCTGTTAATCTCAAAGCCATCTGAAAATAATGAAGACCAGCATCAGCAGTTTGCTTCCGAGACGTTTATCACGTATGGCGAACACACACACACACACACACACACACACACACACACATTGCCACACACGCTCAACCGGTCGACAGTGCATTTGTAGAATGGCGGAGCCAAAGTTCTTTGTGATGGATGAGGTGATAGCTGCCACCGCCTGAGCCTTGGCATCATGTGAATAATTAAAGGCTGCCACCGGTGGAACAATTATCCGCAGCCATTGAAGGATGAGGGAAGGGACAAGGCATGACACGTGCTGAATACTAGGAGAGGTGGGGGGTGGCACATAGTCCCACTGCAAATTGATTTTGGGACCGTAACAGCATTATCGTTTGGGGGTTGGAGGGCTTACTTTGAGCAGAAATATCCAACAAGTTGCACTCAAGAGTGATACTAACCTAGTAGATATTTGAGATGATTGAAGTCATTTTCCAGTGACTGATTCAAGGAAAATGAAGTCGGCTTTACTCTAATGAGCCATTGAGTTTTACTATTCTTCTATCCAATCAGGCTGCTTAGTGGTGAGCATGTGATTCAGTGTAATTCCTCTAGTTTAATGAAAGTAATAAATCAACCTTACCTGTAAACTCTGGAGATACAATTACATTTTACTTTCCGTAATCTAGTTGCTGCAACAGTCGGTCCCCTCTGTCCCCCTTAGCATTCAGCATCATGGTGGATATTGAAGGGGCCCTGTTGAGTTTTCTTGTAAACAGTTGTGTTTGCTTGTTCCCTCACCAAAATTATTGCTTGTATCCTTGAGGCGTAACAAACACGCTGAATACATTTCTTTTGTTATTTTCTGATAGTAGATTAAGTGATCTTGGACAAAAATCATACATTGAGTTGCTGCAAGTCTTGCTTGGTGATACAGCTACATATCGAAGATTTTGAGAGACAATCTTTTTGATAATATAGCTTAAATACAGAATTTGGAAAGTAACATTAACTGAAAGGATCCTTACACGTGTTAGTTTTTTATTTTTTGGTTTGGGTTTTTTTAAATATAATGGCCATGTTTGTATTCAACCTGTCATATTTTAGAGGGTGGTTGACTGCCACAAGTTTTTTTTTATTTGTGCATTGATTACTTACAAATCACAGTGGTTATGTTTTGTTAAAGCTTTTTCTAGAATAGTTGTGGTACAGGATTCTTCACTGATTACTTTCTTACAATACAAGGAGACAATTTAGCAAAGGCTACAAGAAGCAGACTACTGACACCTTTGGCTGTCTCCTTCTGTCACATGACCCATGCTTTGGAGGTCTCACTCATTAGTTTAAAAAAAATGATTTCTTTTTCTTCTTTCCTGCTTTTTTTAATTTAATTTCTTTATTGATTCTCTTTCTATTTTTTCTGTCAACTTTGCTGCTGTAACTCTGTAAATTTCCCCGTCATGGGAGTAATGAAAAATGATCTTATCTTATCTTATCTCATCTTATCTTATCTTATACTAGTAGAGCACAAGACAAACAAAACAGTGGTTCACCCAAAACATTGCTCCATAGATCCATTAGTGGTCAAACATACAGTGCAGCTTAAATCATTGTAAACAAATAACATGCACAAGTCTTACAGTTCATACTCCAGGACACAGTGTCCTTAAGCACTGAATTAAAAAGGCTGCTAGAAATCTTGGCAAAAATGTTTTCACGTCGCCTTACTCATCATGCATTGGACATCGGCGTGCTATCACCTCAATTAAATGACTTTCTTTTCTTGTGAAGATGTCTTTTCAGATTATGTTGCATTGGCTGAAAGGACAGCCAGTGTCAGCTCACTGCAGGCTGATGGCACAGGTGTCAGTATTCTTAGCACAAGCTGTCGGCACAAGCACGGCATGTGTGTCTGGTCTGAATTGCTTGGTTACTTAAAGAGTAGTGCAAAAAGTAGCACACCAGGAGATAAAACTAGACGTGCTCCAAAATCCAAACACAACCGTGACTCAAGTGGAGAAGGGGTGTTAGAGGAGGCAGAAGAAAATGACAGCCTGCAGCTCCCGCCGCCCACCATGCCTTTAAATCTTTCTATGATCTGAAGAAGAAGGCAAAAATGAACAATAGAACCTTCAGCATAATTTATAACATGTTTGGAGCGTGTGCTTTGATGAGCTGCCAGAGTTCTGTGCGTGTTGTTCGTCTTTTGTTTGCACTTGTTCACCGCTTTATGCGTCCATATGTGTGTTTTTTCTGCATTGCCTTCTCTCGTCCAATGACATCAGTGAGGGGGGAGATGTATCAAGTCCCGGTAACATCAAAAGGAACAGTCAATTTTTCGTCCTGTCACTTCTTACACAGCTTTCTCTCTCATTTCAAAGTATTGTCTGCTATTTTGCAGAGTCTTTTAGAGACCAAAAGTGAAATATGTGTAAACATGTCCATGGCAGCTGAGCTTTGTGTGAATTGGAAACCTGTTGGTTGTTTTTCTGTAAATACTTGAGATGTCCCTTTTTTGTTTTTCCAACCAAAATAGCATTCAACGCATCATAGATTGTATATTGCTTTATTTTACTGTGAAACTGGCTCTTCATAATATCAGAGTAGGTTTTATGCAAAAGCAAAACTTAAATTATGATCATAAATCACTTTTTAAAATAGTGTGTCATATGTACTTTTCTTTACACTAAAACCCAGTGGTGTCTTCCTCTGAAGTGTCCCATACACTTCAATTTGCCTAAAATGCTACTGAATTACAGCTAATTCTCTGCCATTTCCATTTCACTCTCTGTCAGCCTGAATGACAACACTGCTGTATGAAGTGTAATTTTCCAGTAGCCAAAAATGGAGGCGTCTATCTGCTGCAGCGGCGGAGATTAAAAGATTAATAATTCAACCACAGGTCATGAATCAAGATTTTTTCCCCCCCCCTTTTTTGGCCATTTTCAAAGGAGCGCTGTCACCTTCCACTGGCTCTGATGCTTCAGGTTCATATCTAGTTTTATTCGAAGGAGAAAGAATTGACTTTCTGTAATGTTTTCATATGAAGCAGGAGGTCAGGAGAGCGCCTTATTACATTATTGACATAATTATAGCAGTCGACGGAGTCATCGCAGTTAACTCGAACATGTAATGCTTAAGGACTGTGTGTGGCCATGTCTGTCTGGGTCAAGGTCAGTCTAATTCCTTTGGAGTGATACAGTTAGGATTCAATTGAGAACTAATTGAATCATCCATAAATTATCATCTGTGATGGTACTTTGCTACCTTAACCCGGCAAATTGAAACAGAATCAGCTTAAAATCTGGTCATTGTCACCCGTGTGGTACACCCTTCTTAGCTTTGGCTACACCACACGTGTTCTGTCTTTTACTTTGTATCGTACACCTGTTAGGGCCATAAAAGGCCATCATTAATGCTGTCATTGCACTGAAAGCCCCTTTTCCTCTAAATTCTTACTGACGGTCATAATTCTTCAAGCCCCTTGCGGCGATCTATGTTTTGGAGTGCCTGTTCCTCTGTGTCACACCAGCCTCCTACTTGATGTATATCCTCTGAGCCGGAGTATAAAGCTATAACCTCCAATCTTTCTCTTTCTCTTCCCTCCCTCCTCACTCCCTCCACTCATATTCACCACCCTCTCTTGCTTCATATCCCCGTTTCCCCCTCAATCTATCTCTTTCATTGCAGTTGCTGGCTTCGCCTGGACACGTACTTCATTTGGAGTTTCATAGGACCAGCAACCTTGATAATTATGGTAAGCATGCCCCCCCCACCCCACCCAACCTTCTACTCATTAACCCTACTTAGCCTGCGGGTCACTGCTTAAATGGTCCACTGAGATCCCTTTTTCTAGCTCCTATCCTCCCTCTTCTCTCTGCCCTGTTGAGCATATATGCCACCAGCGGGCATGGAGCCGTCCAGAAAAACGAATGAGGGGTGCAGAGAATATATTGCAGTTTGTCACCCCGCCGCAGTCACCGGCTGAGACAATTTTTGGAGAGGGTGGTGTGAGAGACAGAGAGATAGAGAGAGAGAGAGAAAGAGAGTGAACTCTGCTCAGTATGCAGTGTTGAAGTAATCCGCACTGCGATTATGATTGATTTTGTTCCCGTTCCAACTTGTACTCTACTACCTTTTTCCATCTTGTCCTCACAGGCACGCAGACAGCTCTGGGTGCACATAGACATATAGTATTATGCAAGGAGGACACACACACAGACACACACTATGCCTTTCACAACTAGGACAGCCCCGATTTTCTAATAAAATACTCTATTTATTGATCCATCTGCTTTGAATCTGGTAAGTATTTGAGCTCATGCCAAACTGTTAATATTGTTATGTCACCAGAGTTGCGCTCCTCATCTTCCAAAACACCTGGATGTCATCGTAATAAACCTCTGAAATCAGAAATCGCCTTATAAACACCTTTAACAACAACAACAACAAAAAAATGTGGCAATATCTCTGAGATTCTACGCACATCCCGCAGGATTATTTACAGCAAGAAACCAAAAATCTGTAATTCCAGCAACTCTTAATACAACTGTTAGTGCCCAGCTACGATCCAGTTACTAAATACAAACATGCATAATGCACTTTCACGCTCCAGTTTGGTGTAATCATACACAATGCATCTCTGTGTGCCTCATGACTCACTTCTTTCTCTCTTCAATTTACAAACAAGAATATCAGTGTTGGAAAGAAGTCCAATCCAATTTTACCCGCGGGAGTTTAGGCAGAGACACATTTTAAGCCGATAAAAAATGACTGAAATTTTTCACTTGCCTCACATTAGCTGAATGTCATCTGTAAACAGCGGTAAAGGAAGTGTACTAATTGCTGTGATTTTTGAGGAGTCATTTTGAAAAGACCCCTACGCCGCTACCAGACTTGACTCCTCTTCTATTTTTCTTGATTACTGACTCACAGAGAAAAGGAAAATAATGAGAAACACCAGAGTGAGCATGTTTAATACAAGTTGTTTAATTGCAGTCAAAGTCAATACTTTTCTTTTGTTTCTTACATTTCAGGCTAATTACATTGTGTTTTGCAAATATGGGTGCAAGAGTTCAACCTGTTTAAATGTGCTTGCCTTTATTTATTTATTTTTTAAGGTCTGTTTTTGAGATGATTCATTTGGCACATATTGAAAGTGAACTACTTGGCACACCTAGGCAGAGCAGGAAGAATTTAAATAATGCCCTATTTTATGACAAATAACAGCACAATAAAATGTTATCCCGCCCTTTATAGGCTGGCATCGCTTGTAATGTAAAAGAGAACATGCTGTATTAAACGGTGTCTTGTCACAATGCTGAAAGTTCTTCAAGCATTTCACAAACATTTCCACTTCCAACCAACGCCAACTGTTTTTTTTTTTGTATCCTTGACAGATGTAGAAACTGTAAAGGAAAACGAATGCAGCGGCGGTGGCAGTTATTCCCTGTGGTTGCCTTTAAGTGTGAATATGATGAGACGAGTGTGAATAAGTCAGATGGAAAGGCTCCCTCATACAAGTATGCAGCTATCTTGTCTCAACCGCTCCTGTTTAGTCCGTCGTACCATCACAGAGGTTTCTTAGGATTTTGCGCTCTGTTTGGCAAAGTGGGAAACCAAGTCTGGCTGCAACGTTCCAGCTTTGTGCTACAAAGTGCCCTGATTTAAAATGAATGGAACTGAAACAAGAAACATACAAGCCTTCAATCCTGTCTTCCCTCCCTCACTCTCTCTCTCTCTCTCTCTCTCTATCTCTCTCTCTCTCTCTCTCTCTCTCTCTCTCTCTCTCTCTCTCTCTCTCTCTCTCTCTCTCTCTCTCTCTCTTCTCCCTCTCCCTCAGCTCAATGTGATCTTCCTGGGCATCGCTCTCTACAAGATGTTCCATCACACTGCCATCTTGAAACCAGACTCCGGTTGCCTGGACAACATCAAGTAAGAGCACTCACATTGCACAGATATCCATTTAAGTCCTCCAGAAATAGAATTCCAGTGACGTTTTGTTACAGATGGAAAGAATGTTTCAAGACTAGTGTGATGGGCTCGCTTCCACCAAACGCACTCTGACAGCAGAATTGCACTCAGAGCAAGTTGAGGTTTCCGCTTATTTCCTCCTGTTTCCTTGTGTTTAATGACCCGTCTTTTTAAAAAGCAACTATTGGACAGTACTCTATATTCAAACTGGTGTTCTTGAATGACTCGCCTCCTTCTTTGACATTTTTAAACCTTATTAAAAGTCCACAGGGTGGTAAATGCTCTTATTTTAATTATATTTATTTTACCCTACTTTTCTCTTGTCCATTATGGCAATTTGGAGGGGAGGAAGGAGGAATTGATGTTTGATCCTGATTGTATTAAAAAAATATGAATTTATTGTAAAAAAAGAAAGCGAAACAAAAGCACCTAGGTTTGTGAACAGCATACCAAACGATCCAGGAATCTAAACCTGCAAGGTGAGTAACTCCTGTTAAAATGAAAGGTTGTGTCAGACAAGGTTAAAATCAAACAGGTATCCTTTTGCATTCCCATCATTATCTGAAGAACACTGTTGTCTGCACAGGAAAAGGCTAGGGGCGGTCTCACAGATCTGACCTGGTGTTATCTTGGTGTCAACATGTGGAAGATGAATATTCATATTATGTGTGTGTGGCTGTGTGTGTGTGTGTGTGAGCTTGTTTATCTAAATATGTCTGGCTGCTTTCAGATAATAAGTAAGCTTGAAGGACAATAAAACTCTAATTTTGTGAAAGCGTGAACACCAGTCTATACATTTACTCGAGGGATCAAATTAATTAGAGTTCTGCAAAGGTAATTGAAGTCAAGTTTGTAAAGTTTCAGATAAAATAACTTTGGACTAACATGTGTTTATCTACCACATACATGGACATATGCTATGTTTACATAAATTCAACAGAGATACATACAGCCTTGTGGAATAATGAAATGTGCACATTACATCAGAATTAACCATTCTGCAAACTTTGCTGCTGTGTTTTAGCATTTGGAGGTAATTTGTCTGTCAGTGTAGATTCAGGTTTCTGTTAATTTCTGTATAAAATTAAATAAGCAGACTCTTGAGACCTGCCTTAATTGTGTAGTCCATCAAAATGAACAAGCCAGCATTTGTTTAATGAATAAAGTTACAGTATTGTGAGTGCAACGTTTTAATTTGCATTTAAACTGCATTACCATGGGAGGATAATGTAATATTGTCAAAAATTGTTGCAGAATACACAACCCAAGTCATTTTTTTTAGGATTCAGGTTTTATTCAGGTGGTTTTTCAAATCATAGAGAAAATAATGGAAACCGATGCCTACCCAGAACTGTAGAAAGATAAATCTAAAACTGGAGCAGCATGCATTCAAAACTGGTCAGCAAGAATTCTAAATATATGCAGTAAAGGGATCAAACTTGCAAACACACTGACAGGGTCCTTTAAATCTGCAATTGAATTTTTTCAATCTCTAAGCTTAACACATATACAATATCACCATGTGCAGCTGAAATGGCTAACGCAGCTACCTATTTACACATGCAGCACATACAGTTTACCATTAGCATTCATACAGAGTCCTGTTTCTGGCTGCTTGACAAATGAAAGTCCAGCATTCACTCTTTTGTTAGCTCCGTTTTTGTCTCCAGCAACTCCTGAAGAAAATATCTGCCTCTTAATTAAGTTACTGAATTCTTCACTACATTCACCAACTAGTTTTCTACTTTTGTGTGTTTGCGGCTTTTGCTTGGCAGGGAGTTCTTTTGATGAAAGCAGGTGGCCTGCTTCAGTTGAAAACGAGGTTGATGAAAGCAGTTAGATTGAACCAAAACAGTAAAGTTGCCAAGAACCCAAATAGTGTGCTGAAAGATGATGAAACACTACTGATCAGTGCTGGTTTAACTATTGAAGGATTATATGTTCAATAGTAGCATCATCTGTGCACTAAAATCCATGGATTTGACTTCATAGATTAGCTCAGTTCCTCTCACAAATGTCTCTACATGAAAAAAAAGAGTATTACATGTTTATTTTAAAAGTCCCTTT
Source organism: Scomber scombrus (assembly GCF_963691925.1). Lineage (NCBI taxonomy): Eukaryota > Metazoa > Chordata > Actinopteri > Scombriformes > Scombridae > Scomber > Scomber scombrus. The sequence goes on along the minus strand of NC_084992.1, from coordinate 13,717,618 downwards.
AAACTGTATAATGACACAGCATTTGCGGCCATTGTCTTTGACGTAAGCTCCAGCTACCTGGTGTCGGCAGATTCCCTATACAGATGGCGTAAAGTTGTTTTGTTGCCTGTTTGCCGTGATAGATAAGGGTGTCGTCTGTTATGTTTTTTTTCTGTCTGCTTCGCTTATTTAAGCCACTCTGGACACATTAGTCTACTTTATGACCAGCGTTCCGGCTGTTATTTTTTGTGGCACCACATCACTGGTTCTGTCTCAGCACAGTGGCCTCTGTCTGCCGCAGTGATACACACCAACAACAGAACCAAAAAAAACAATCTTCAGCAAGCATGATATAGCAGGCTTTAGTTGCACCATGTCAGACTGTACTGTGCCGACCTGCTTTTCCATCACAGACTCACTGCAGGATATTCCTGAGCGAACCCGCAGGTTTTAAGTGCTTCCTTTGTACACAGCCAAAGTGTGACCTGTACTGACGCTGCAGTCACCAAGAATAGATGACAATAGAAGGAGGGCGACATTTAAAGATGCTCTGCCTCCACTTGCCCTGCTGCTTCTATAAAACACAAGTTGCTGTATTTTGGAGATTTGTTATAGTGTTTAAGTCACTACTTTCAGATTTACTTACCATATTCTGTCAAATCTACAATGAAGAATATGTTCATCCAAATTTGAAACTTTTTGTATGATCATTCTTCGGCAACCTTACAGGTTTTTTGTCACATTCTGTGATGTGTGTTTTTGTCCTATTGGATTTTGGTGTGTAACAAACGAAAAAATTGAATCAATAATATGCACTTTGTAGCAATGAAAGAACTGAAATTTGGTTATGGACAGAGAACTGTGAAGCTGCAGCCGCCATATGGGTTAGCCACTGATTCCTATCTTGTAATGGATTGGTATCTAACCCCAGATCTTGATGGGATCAGAAAAGGAGGTACACCACTTGAGTGGAACATTGATCCAAAATAAGTACTTGCACCTGGTATAAAAATACAGCAAACTGTGGAGAAGAATTTTATTTTAAGGTTTATATTTACTCATTTGCTTTGGCAGTGTCCATTCATGTACAAAAACCGACATTATGTGTACCTCTTAGATTCATTGAGTAGTTTTATTTATATATTGACTGCTAGAGCTCTCAGTGTCATATGATTTATAAGACTGGCCTACCATAATGTACCAAACAGTTGACCCCCTGACCCTTAGTTCTTACTGACTTAGTAAAAGACAGCAACATTTCAGATGACCATTGGAAAATGGCATGAAGCTGCTCGGCTTTTGTCAGCCCTCATTCATCTGACACGGTTTTTAAGCCGAGACTCCATTACTCAACACAAAGACACTCTAGGAAAACTGACTTACATTGTGAGTATTACTGGCTCAAAGATATTGCTTAGCCGAACATATCCAGTCATTGCTGTGATTTCTGTATCAGCATAAAAATAGCAGTAGATGTTTTTCAGGGTTTTTCTTTTACATGGATTGATTTTTTTTCTTTTTTTTCTATACTTATGTGTTTCTTTCAGTATTCTGTTTTCCAGTATAGTATTACACTCAATTTAGCCCAGACTTTTATAAATGATTCGAACAAAATGGTCCATAGTTGATCTTTGGAGACCCCTTATTGCTGTATTTTTCATTTGATAGTAGACTTATCAAGGTGAACCGGTTTGGTGATGATACAGTAATATTACAGGTTAATTAAGCCCATTCAGCCTTGTTTAATGAGGTGTGTCTTATTTTGTCTCATCTTTTTTGCTATTTGGTTCCTCTTTATGGTTTGATGTCACGTTTTCTGTTCAGGTTTCATCATGCTGCCTTGTTTTAATATGTATGTTACATGTCTCTTTCGCTGTGAACCCCCCCCCACACACACACACACACACACTCCAACCCCTCCTTAACCCTCCTACCCCGCCCCCCCAACCCCAGCTTTTCTTCTTTTGATTAGGACTCGCATCCTGCCTTTTTATCTTATGCTGTGTTTATCTTTAACATCTTTCTGTTTTTCATCTTCCATTTTTTCCCCCCCTCTTCATTTTAGCTACCGTTATTATGATGGATGTGTTATTGTAGAGTGGCACTGGTAAGATGCAGCATTTCTCAGTACAGGGTGTAGAATCGAATTGATATTGTGTTTGATGTGTGTGTGTGTGTGTGTGTGTGTGTGTGTGTGTGTGTGTGTGTGTGTGTGTGTGTGTGTGTCAACCCCCCCCCCCCCCCCCCCCCCCCGTATAATGGAGACACCGGCTGCCACTGCCCAGTGATTCATGGATTAGGACGTGACTTTCGCACCGGTGTGACTTTAAATACCAGACGAATGCGTCATATTTCTAATATGAAGGACTGAACATTTTTTAAGAGAAAGGTGTGAATTCTATCCTGCATATCTTGCTCCCCGTACAGATAAGACACTTCAAATAAAATATGCTAACGAGGATGATGTCAAAGATAAAAACGTCCCTGCCAACATCAAAAAACTTTGCACCACTGATGTCTTAAACACTTTGAGGTGATTAGCATTTTAAGCATACCTTTGGTTAAATAATTAAAACGCTGTCTGTGTTGATCACAGCACCTCCTCTTTTCCACCCAGTAACAGCCTATAAGAGGACTTTATGCAGATTTAAAACAAGTTGAATTGACCAATTGCAATCTCATACATGAATGATCTGTGACATTGCAGTAAATGGCACCTCTGCGCATTAGGTCGTTTTGAAGGAAATTGCTGGTAATTTGATGCCACCGTCTGAAGTAGTTCTCAGCCTACAATTGCTCATTTTTAGAGTTTCTGCTCCACGATTAGCACAATAAAGCTTTCCTTATTCTTTTTGTGCTTCAAAAGCCCTGAAGTGCTCTGTTGATGCCCTTGGGAATGTACAGTATATGTCTGTATATTGCACAGCCTGACAGATCTGAAGGACTACAATTGCTTAAATGCTATATTTGACGTCATACAATGCGTTTAACATTTATTTAATAAAAAATTTCCTTGCCAAATATTATGCTTTACATAAACTATTTCAAGCTAATGATGCTAAAAAAATATGAACCAAGAGGGTCTCTAACTAATATTATATTAGTAGCTTTGAGGCATGCATCAGCCCAGACGGGATGAAACTCGATTCAAATTCAGCATCTTCATTTGTAAGTGAGCTGTTATGCTTTTCAGTGACTGTTATACAGTCTCAGAAGTTTTGCCTAAAGGCTCCTACAGTACCGCACAGCTCCCAAATTCATCCTCATATTTTTATCTGATAACTCCAGAAGATAAGCTGCGTGCGATGTGAGTCGTAGCCTCTTCATATCCTGTCCTCTCTGATGCATTTCTCCTGACCTCTTGTGACTCTATCATCCGCTATCCTTTGAAACAAAACTGCAGCTAGTTAGAGGACAATATTTTGTTCTCTTTCTTTTCTCTTTTGTGCCCACTGCTTGTGTTTCTGTGTCCATTCCAGGGGCAATCGCCTTGATGAAGTACCTCTCCCACCAGGTCATTAAGACAGCCCTGGGAAAATTATGTTGAATGGTTGCCCTGGTGAATTCATAAATCATTAATTTTGCTGCACACCTGGCCCATTTATAACTGCTTAAACACGAAGGTCTGCCAGCATTTATGAGGGGAGCTAGATACTTCTGTGAACCGAGCTAATTATGGTTAGCACCTGTAAATCACTAACAAATCCCTTCCCAAAATGTATGAACGTCTGTTTGGATGTGGATCTTGTGAATGTAGCGTTAATCTCCTTTGTCAAGATAAACCATCTTCCTTCTTGGTGTATTGTGTCCCTCTTAATGTCTAAATTTGTACTTTGTATTGATGGCCACACATTTTGGATTACACCTCTCCATCTCTTTGTTATGTCATTTGATTTATCTCTGCTTCTTTTCTTTTTGTGACGTTCTCGTCATATTGTTCAGCTATCAGGATTATGAACCTGAGATCAAGTAAGACAAAATTGGAAGGGCTCTTTTTCCCATAATGCCATCTTTCATTTACTCCCCCCATATGAACAAATCAGGATCCAAATCCATCTCCCTGCCTCTCTGAATCATTAACATGATTTACTGTGAAGCACTCAGTCATGTTGAAGGCCACATTAGTGTGCACACAGCACTCCTGTCTTAGATATACATGGCCGGCAGATCTGACAAGCAAGATTAGTTTGAAATGGCACCTGTATCATCACAGTGCACTCTATAGGAATATTAGTGCCATAATGTAGATACAGCAGTCGCATTTGTCAGTTGATAGTGATATTTTTATTTCATATATGCTATAAAAATCTGAAGCTTGCCAATGCAGGAACTCCACGATATATGAATGTCTCATGGAATAATATTTATTCAGTAATATTTTACAAACAAATCGATCAAGGAAATAGCAGTTACAATTCCAAGTGCCAGTGCTGACCCAATGAAATTCCACAGTAAATCTGAAGGAAAAGAGTTTAGCCACTCTCAGTTATTCAGGTAGCACTCAGGCGATAGATAGACAGTTGTCTGTCTCTCACTGTCTCCTTGTCTTAGGAGAATTTCATATATGACACCTTCCCAATATAAACACATAAAGGTGCAAATTTTGTGAATCAGGGCGCAAAGGCAGCGCAGAGAGGTGTGGCTCAGTTTTCGTGTTTCCACTGGTTCATGTAAAGGGGCCGTTACCATTTGAACATCAACAGTATCATCGTCCTAAAATTGACGTGATACTGTAAAGCTATCTGTTCCTCTAATCGTCTGTGGTTATTATTCACAAAAATGTAGCCATTTTATCAACAAGTGAAAGAGTAAAAAAGAAGTTCAAACCATGGAGTCTTGCTGTCAGATCAGCAGACAAAAAACGTTTTAAGAAATACGTTTAACAGTGTCAGTAGTAAAGGACCTGGAACAATTAGGAAATATTAACAGCTGCCAACATAGTGCTATCAAAGCAGCGCTGCACTGTGACATAAATGAAGAGGAAATGGTTTAGCATGAAGTTAGACGCAAAAAAATGTCAGCAAAGCGATCCGTGACTAATATGACAGGCGGTCAAAGGAACGTGACAATCATGGAGATATTAGATGGGAGAATATTGTAACCCACAGAAGATGATGCTGGAGTGTGACTTGCATGAAGACCCAGAGGCAAATTCATTCAGATGAAGGCATTAAAATTCTTAAGCCTAGCATGTTATCCGCTTGTAAAGAAAGGCAGACTGTTTTTTCATGACTCATACGACAAGCCTAGATCATTCATGAATCCCAATCATTCTAAGGATGAGAAAATTGGTGAATACTACGAAATTTGTATTTCGGGACTTATTTGTCCCAATTGGATACAAATAAGGTATACAACTAAAAATAGGTCTTCATCAGGTTTTACTCCTGTTTACAGTAACACACTGAAATTTAACCATACCGCTTATAACAACATCCATGGTTCTGCTCTACCACATAATATTGTTCACAGCAGTCATCTAGAACATACAGTGTATCCTGATAATGCCCACATCTCTTTTAACCTCTGCTAATTTGCACTACATAAACGTGAATTGCAGAATACATAAATAATCAATCATTAATGTGCACAATTGCATAGGTTTGTCATTATTGCACAATACACAATTTTTTAATCAAGGTCTTCTGGTGGTTCTGGCATGCATAATTGTGCTTTGACAATGTGTGTCACTCAAATTAGAGACTGCAGACAGAAAGCAGAACTACTTCCTTCAGGTGGCTGTAAAAGGATTTAATCAGCTGGAAGAGATGATCTTCACACACACAGCTTAAGCCTGGCTCACCTACTGCGACTCACAGGGAGTCACCAAAATACTAAAAGGGTGCAGGTTAAACGAAAGCCTAAGAAACATGTCACCTCTCTCTACAATGCGCCCACACATAGATAAAGCCTTTCATTCTTAATAGACTGTGTTCCCATGGGCATTTATCTCAGTTGAATCTTTCATCTTGGGTTAGAATTTACAAGACACCTATCCCAACCCTCAGGCTATTGAATCCAACACGGAATATATTCATGTAAATAGTCTTCTAATGAAATTGCCATGTTTGGTTCCCTCCCATTTATGCAGACCTCCATTATCGTATATATGAATCTGCAGTTTTATGATCATCTATGGCTTTTCAAATAGGCAGTGGCATCATTTTAAAGAGTACAAGGAATGAAAGGAAAAGGTTGCCAAGAAGGCCAGAAAGGAAATATTACATTTATTCATCATAATCACATCATCTCATTTGTTTTGTGCCTTTTCTCCCTCTCGTAGACAAACCTCGATAGTACTTTTTACATTTTTAATTCAGTAGAAGCAAACTCTTAAAATAATGGCCTTTCCAACCTTCATAAATATTGTATTTTGGTACAATTTACACTAATTTTCTTAAGTTTTAAACAGTTTCTACATCATGAGTTCATCAAATGGATTGTGAGATGAGATTTTCTTTATGTTGCAGATCATGGGTGATTGGGGCCATTGCCTTGCTGTGTCTGCTGGGCCTGACTTGGGCCTTTGGCCTGATGTATGTCAACGAGAGCACCGTGGTCATGGCCTACCTGTTCACCATTTTCAACTCCCTGCAGGGAATGTTCATCTTCATCTTCCACTGTGTACTACAGAAGAAGGTTTGGGTTCATTTTTTTTCAAGATGTGCTGTGTGACTTCACATCTGGCAATAAGATTAAACTGTTTTAGAAGAAAAACTCCCAACACCTAGAAATTGTTATTGTGCCCTCAGCTGACTGCCCATCATTAAATTCATTTCATGCTTCAGCAAACATGCTGGAGAGGCATCTCCAAATGTGCCAAGTGTGAAAATACCCTATGATTGTGACCCTTGGATTTGGTCTAATTGTTTATGTGTACGTGCTTCCCATGTGTTTTCATTGCACAGGTGCGTAAGGAGTATGGCAAATGCCTCCGTACTCACTGCTGCAGCGGCAAAAGTGTGGAGAGCTCCATCGGCTCTGGGAAGGGAACTGCCTCTCGCGCTCCAGGACGTTACTCTACAGGTTCACAGGTGGCAGGACATTTATCTTGTTCCCCTTTTGTTTGTTTTTCTCTTTTTTTTCCTTTACCATTTTCCCAATACACAACAAGTTGGCATCCATGTAGTTTTGAATTGCCATAGAATTGTATGCTGTCCAATGTTTCAGTCTGTATTGGTATAAGTTTTGATCCTAAAAAGTAATCTATGCACCTCCTTAGTGATCAAAAGAGAAAAAAATTGAAGGGTGGCTGTGTGAGTATGCTTGATAGATTTCAAGCAGGATAGCAGGAAAATGTAGTGTGTCTCGAGCTAAAAAAATTAAGTACATAAAGTCAAACTGAAGTTAATTTTCACTGAAGCAGGCCTGGGCTGCACACTGATACAGTGACGCTGACTAAAATATTGGCTCAAGCTTTTGTGAGGAATGTGTTCATGCTCACATTAATGCCAAAATGTGTGTATTTTGCGGTAAGTCTCCTTGTAAAGTACATTTTTAATGGATTCCTCCCACATTGACATGAAGTATAGGATGAATCGCCATGATACACTATAATTGAACATCATATCCATATTCCAAAGAGTGCGATTTCCTTCCAGTGTTCAATTATAAATAGTCCTTAGAGTCAAGCATTCAGTGGCAACCCACGATACAAGCTGGATTCCACATACAGATCAAAGCGTTTAATTATACACAGTGCTTTGACAAGATGGCTCTAACCTCATGTTCAGTCTCTTTATGTGAGCAAGACAGGAATGGAAACACTCAGAAAAACGCAGTTGTTTACTGCTGTAACTCTGAGGCTTCTAAATGAATGTGTAATCAGCAAAGTACATTCTAACCCACTGGCTATGAATAGTTGAAGTTTTTACCCCCCCCCCCCCCCCCCAAAAAAAATAGCACTGTCATTCTCAACCCATCTGTGTCTCCAGTGCTGGGGACAACATGATGAACGGTATGTTAAAGAGATCAGCTGTGACAGTATGTGCTGCTGTTAAAATGTAAGAGTTGTGAGTCATCCAGGGTTGACACAGAAGCGCCTGAAAGGACATATCCTTCTGTGAGAGTTCAGTATTGAACATAACACCTCTGCGTGGGCAGCTTCCACATCATTTATGATGTGATAATTAAGATTTTATGAATAAAAGAAAGTTCACGGTCTAACTGGCATCCTGCAGTGGAGAATTTCGGGAAGAGACTGGCTAAGCCACAGTGGCAGTTACTCCAAATTTAGTTAATGTTGATGACTGTGATGGCAATGACTTAATTAAGCTGAAGCCTGTCTTAGGTGTTTAAGAGAAACAAAGTCTTGAAAGCATTGCTTCACTTCATGGCTTTACTATTTTGACTGTCCTGTCATTATTATCTTTGACCTTGCTATTATTGTGCATATGGTAAATTGCTGCTATTGCAGTCGAAAGATAAAGATACGTGTCAGGTGTCGGATTCACCTTTCTTCACAAGTGAGTCTTATTTGGAAAGGATAGTTTATTCACACTAGGGTCTTATTTTTGCGTTTTTGCAATTATTATTATTACAATTTACTCACCAAAGTAATAACTGAGATTTGAGAATGCACAACATCACTACAAAACTGTCTGACACGGCAGAATCACAGTCAGAAGATCATAATTGTTGCAAACAAGCCAGAAGTTTAGCCAGATGATCTAAACGTCTGTAAACTGAAAGTTAGAAAACATCAAAAATGTTGGCAGTTCATGCTCATTGTACAGGAAAAACAATAATGATACAGTTTTTGAAATAAGAAGTTAACAGTTTTGGGAAGTATGCCCTACTTGTTCACTAAATGGCACTTAGATAAGAAGACTGGTCTCTCTCGGTTAAATATAAGGGAATATCCAGCAGCAGGTTAGAGTATCTTATCACAAAGACTGGAAACAACAGTAGACAACTACATGTAGCCCTGCTCTGTCCAATCGTAGCCTACCACATGAGAAGATTGATACCAAAATGAAGCTAAAGCCAGTATATGGTTAGCATAGAGACCGAAAACAGAGACAAACAGCTAGCCCTGCTCTGTCCATCGGTGACAAAATCCACCTATCAGCACCTCTAAAGTCTAAAGCTGACTAATTAACATGTTATACCTCATTTGTTTAATATGGTTATGGTTCATTATGGAGGTTAAGACTATTTCTTGGCTGGGAGCAGTAACTTCCTGGAGGCTTTGCTGGTTGCCTGGTAACAGACATAGTCAGTATCTCCATTGGAAAATTGTGAACTTTAGCTTTTGCACTTTAGTTATTGTATGGGTTATTCAAACATGGTAGGTGCTAGTCTGCACATTTAGTTACCACTGGACAGAGCTAGGCTAAGTGTGTCTCTATGTTCCTAGTCTCTGTGCTAAGCAAAGCTAACCAGTTGCTAGCTTTAACCCCAAATTGAAATGATAGGAGACTGGTATCAATCTGCTTATCTTGGCAAGAAGGCGAATAAATCTATTTTCCTAACGAAAAGGTCCATGAAACAGGTGAGGTAGCTGAAATATCCCTAGCCTCAGGTATCATTGGAAAGCTAACAAATACATCCTGTACTATCTTAACAAAGGAGAATGGGTAATAAGTTTACCATTTGCCATTAATTAAGTACAATCTTTTTTGTTAAAGACAGGAATAATGACTACCAAAATATGATACAGATTTTGTAACAAACTGTAATTATCCTTAAGTCAATTATTTTTTCACAAAACATTTGTTTTATTTTCAACATCACCAACCCTGTTCCATATTAATCTGAATTCCTCTGCCAAGCCCCTCTGGCACAAGATAGAAAGTAGTCGGCTCTGTGGATGGATATCCAGACCCTTAGCTTGTGCAACAGCCCGTGGGACTCTATCATAATTAACCAGGATGAACCCTCTTGGATTGAGCCTTTGCAACCCGAGACACTGATTCGGAGAGCTTGACTGATGACTTTATTATTGACTTCACCTATCCCAGTACTGATGCTCATCTTTAATTGGAGGTTACTTATCCCTGCAGCTGAAATGTTTCATGGTTTAAATACAAGTATCGAGCTGACAGCCTCTTCTATTGCCTCATATTATTGTGTAGAAATATAAGTGAGCGATTGAGGGTAAATACTTGAAAGAAAACAATAAAAAATAGTACTGTTGGGTCTTCATTTAATTTAACTTTTTATCTGGATCACCAACCATGTTCAGAGTCAATGTACTGACGTGTTTTGACATGTTGTTTGTCTCTGCAGAGCCGCATCCGTCGGATGTGGAATGACACAGTCAGAAAACAGTCTGAGTCCTCTTTTATGACCGGCGACATCAACAGCTCTGCGTCACTCAACAGAGGTACTTGGTCCCAAAGCAAGTGTTTTCTTGAATGATTCGTCAATACACTGGCCTTCATCTTAGACGTCAGGACTAAGAGACTTTTTTTTCTTCACAAAAGCTTCACTATGTTCTTGAATTGTAGTTATAATCATTTTCCATTCAGTGTGACACAGGGGCTCCAGTGTATCAAAATACTTTATTTTTTGGACAAGTAAAGCTTTCAACCACAATCTTCAACCCTGAGGCAAACCCTCAAGTCAAGGCAAATAAGTAATTTCACAATAGTGTGCTCCCAAACAATTAAAATCCCAAGTAAAAGACACATTTATCCACTCAACTGTTAATGTTCACCAAATATTGAAGCAAGTTCTTAAGTATTTGGAATGGAATCCACCAAAACTGCTGTCAAATAGCCACACAGTGCACAAGTAACTGGTTGTGTTTCTGAACATTTTTGCCTGGACAAAAGAGAATGTGACTGTGAATACAAGGCAGAGTTTCAAAGGATGACACCCTTTTTTTTGGTCTCATACTGCAACAGAAAATTATTTATTATTTGTTATTTTGTACCACTGACAAATCTTTTTCTAGCATCTAGCCATTAAAATGAATATGCAATGAAAAAGGATTTAGACTGATTTAGACAATCAAACTTTGAAGAAAAAATGCAATCATAGATTAAATGAAATTGTACAAAACAAAATGGAGTTTACTGTCAATTATAGTAACATAATGATATTTAATAGTGGCTAAGAAACATTTCTTCCTTTTTTTATCCCACATTAAACTTTACCACACCATTCCATTTGACTGCCACAGCCCTGAAAGTAAAACTGGGTAGATCCTCTCAAGAAAATTGCTGGATAACAACCCAAAAAAATTAAATCCAGCCGAATTCCCTCTCAGGAACACGTTAATAAAAAAGTATTTTAACATAATGCATTTGACAGCGGCACAGTGAACAGAGTTAACTTCAGAGTCTCTCAAGTTACACAGAAAATAGATACCAGACTACATCTGACATCAACTAGCAAATAGCATACTCGCTGGCATCCGTCCCTAACACTCTCCCTCCTCGCTCATCGTATCTCTTGATGGAGGGCTTGAGTTCCACACCACTCATGCTCTAAATTCGCTCTGGGCGCCCGCTTGCGTAGACACTAATGCAGAGTTACAATGATGGATTAATGTTCGACACAGGGAGGAAGTGTCAAGATCTCAATAATTAGGTACTCAGCTTAGTGCCATCAACAGACACATTTTTATCCATTGTGGAGAAGCTGACTTTGGGGCGGGAGGTTGGGCGGTAGGTCTGGAGTCGAATAAAAGCCTACGTGGATCTTCCATAAAGATAAAAGGCGGCCATAGAAATTATTAACACAGTTTTATACACCTGGCTTCTAACCAAGCTGGATCTGGTAGAGGCAGCACTCACAAGACCTAAAGAGTGTGCTGGGAAGTGCATTCAGCCATCACCAAAGTATCATAAGGAACATATTCAAATAGAGCTGCACTTAACCGTAGCTGCTGCCGCGTTGTTATTAAGGAATTATGTGTTGAGGAGGGAATATTTTGCCCCCCCCCAGTCTCCCACACGTGAGAGCGAGCTTGCAGCCGGCGCTCTCAATGTGCTCTTCACGAGAGCGGAGTCATGCAATCATCTTGATAGCATTGCATGTTCAGTTTATCCCAGCATTCAGGATTATTGCCGCACAATCAGTGTGGTTTTGGAAATTGTCCAATTTATCAAACGCAGACACAATAAGTGGGGGATCTGTCATCGGGAGAATTAAAAAAGGAGCCGGTGTTTGTGGGATACACGGTAATTAGGGCAATGAGCAACAGCAACAAATAAATACGTTTTCTTTTTTTCCCCCTAAATCCAAACAACATCCTGATTTTCAAGCTAAATTATAATAAATACATGCTTAATTAATTCACACCTCCGACAAAAAATGAGAATAATGCAGAAAGATGCAGCTGCACTTTTAATTCTTTTCAAATTTCATTAAGGAGAGCCCGTTAAAATAGAAAAGATTCCTGCAATTACAACGCTGTGAGAAAGTATAGAGGAAGTTTCTAAAATATGATGAAAGTCACAAGGTAATATAAGTCTTTCTCCGTTGGTATGACAGATTCAGAGCATTAGAAAAGAACAGGTCTCTCTGCCAGAGAAACTAATTGCCGTATACTCGTACCTCAGATAAAAGATGTTTACCCACTCTGGCACAGTGCATATTTGAAGCACATGCGTGTTTCACCCTCATAAGCCTTGAATCTGGTTTATTTAAAAATAATAGCATCATGTCATGTTTTCGTGTGGGGGAAAAAAAGATCTTGTAAACAGGAAATGAATGCAAGTCACAAATATTTTCAGCATACTTGATATCCCGCATAATGTATTCAGACACTTGAAAATAAATTATTTTCATCTCAAGCAGAGAAAAACAAACATCAGGAAATCCGCGCCATTCATGCTTAAGATTGCAGCCTTAAAATCTGCTGCTAATCACAGGGCTCACACTGTGGATTGCTTTGGTGTGGTAGTATGTGGTTGAGAAACTGATGAGTCACTCAGGCGAGAACCTGGCAGCAAGTTATCTGAGGACATGCGTCGCATAAACAGAAAATGAGCATCTATTCTGTCTTCTGTGCAAAGGAGGCACAGCTGAAACAAAATAATGACCATCTTGAGTAAGAGAGGACATATCACTTCATTCAGAGGTTATTTCTGTAGCAGTACACAAGGAAATCAGACCAAATGAGAACTTTGGTCTTTGGAGAAAAATAAATATTACCCCACTAAAATTGCCAATGCCATAAGCTATAATAATAGTGCAGGTTTTGGCCTGCCCTTCTTGTTTACTTGCTGCTCCTATTAAGCTTTTGTCTCATGGTGTTTACAATGATAATGTAGCAGGTTTACAACTCAAACTGAATTTTTGAAACAATTGGTTGTTGCTTTTAGAGCTAGGTAATAAAAGCAGGCTTCTCAAAGGGGTGATTTTGCAGGATAGCTAATTAAGCTAACATTTGTGCAAGTTGGTTGAAAAAGTATGAAAAGAAAAGAATATAATGAGACAATTATTTTGTCTTTTCACTTCAACATCAACATCATACAACACTATCTCTGGTTATGTTAAGTGGGGTTGCTGGAGTTTAAGCTTCCCCAAAACCAATCAAGAGCACAACACAGATGCTAGTGTTAAGCCCAAACTGGCAGCATCCAGGTGTGACTTCCATACAGTCGGGAAATACTTCAGTATGAGGCTTTTATTGAACATAACATGTAACCCCACAAGCTAATATAGTTCATTAATGATATATTATTTTGCCTTGAGAGTAGTGCTCAGTGACTACTGTAATTTGTAAGCTAGTTATTTAGACATGATAATGATAGCATCTCAGAGCAGACAAACACACTGTTAAAGAAGGGGTTCGCAATTTTTCAAGTCTGTCTTAAAACAACAGTCAGGTGTCCAAATGAACATTGAAATAGACAATCCACAAGTTTCCTTCTGTGCATAAATGTACTTATAAATTTATCAGAAGCTTATATGAAGCTTCAGCCATCCAAATGTGCCAAAGCAAGTAGATATTTTTCAATGTTACAGTCCCTCTTTTTGTTACTGAACGTCCACTGCAGCTCATGAGAGAAGCACAAAAAGGGAATTTGATGCTAAAAAGACTGGAAATGTGGCAGATACCCACTTGATATGAATAACTCGGACTGCTAGCCTCATAAAAGCTTCAGATAATCCCTTAAATACATTTTTGCACAAAATGACTGTGTGGACACACTGGATTTTGTCCCATTTGAAGGGGATCTTTTAATAGCCAGTATGAACAGGAGGAATGAGTACAGCAAGGAAAATCTCTCTCAGTGTTCATATAGGCATCTGATAGCTCTCCTTTAGTCCATTCTGCACAAATATATTGTTTATGTGTGTTTGAATTTTGAAAGGTTAAAAAATACCCTTTAAATGCCAAGTATGTCCTTACACACACCTCTTCAACTTAAGCAGAAATCTAAATAGCTTGACAGGCCTCCCTTGCTTAGTTACAGTTTCTAAGTTATGATCCAAGGAGAGCTAATATTTGGAGCCCCATATACAGTGCAAGACAACAGTGCCCTGACTTATAAGTGTATTCTGTCCTGTTTGAGTCTAGAAATGTTACACTCTGTGTTGTGTTGGCCTTGTCAGTGCTTCTTTGTAATTTATGTCTGTTACCGTGTGTTTGCTGCCTGAATGTGGAGCACACAAAAAATGGGCTTGACACTAATGGCCAGCATTAAACAATACAATTAACACACTTTCCATCGGTCCCATTAGCCATGTCAGTTCAGCTCTGCCACTTTCATGTAGCAAAACCCCTCATATTAATGATCATGTGATCATTTGAATGTTAATGGCTGTCATTGCTCAGCTGCATCTGCCCAACTGATATGTATGTTCTCTCTCTTTCTCTCTGTCTATATCTCGATTTATCCGCCCACCTATACTTTTTCTATCTCTCTGCTCTTTTTCTCTTCTGCTTTACTTCTGTCTTACTCTCTCCGTCTCTTTCTGGCTGCTCCAGGGGCTATGGCTAACCATCTTATCCCTAATGCACTCCTACGTCCTCATGGCACTAACAATCCCTATAATACATTGCTTGGGGAATCGGCAGTCTATAACAACCCTCTGGGCATGTACAACACACAAGGTGTGCTAGCTTCTTTTCATTCTTTAACATTGTGGCTAGGGCAGTGTTTTTTCATGCCTGGTCCTGGACAACCTCTAAGGTTGTACGTCTTTGTTCCTGCTCAGGAACAGAAAGCAACTTCATGATTGGAGAGTTAAAAGTAATGGACTTACACTAAGCTGAAATGCCAGCGTACACCCTTGAGGGTTTTTTACAGGGCTTTAATTAAAAAACACTGCTCTAGATGTTGTGTGTTAGCATTGGGGGGAAAAACTAAAGCTTTATCACAACTGTGTCGCTATTGGCTTTTTACTGGGAGTTGTATTTCGGCTTCTGGTCAGGGCATTACATTTGGTTTCATAAGAACCCAAGAGTCACTCTCACTTATGGCTACCTTGGCTGACATGGAAATTGCAAAAATGAGGAAATCCTCCTAATTCAGGAATGTTGCCCATATGGAGCCGGATACATCACCAGTCATTAATTTTAAATGTGCTCTAATGTTGTTAGTAAAGCTTGTGTGCCTCGTCTTCCGTCTCTCTGTTTTTAGTTTTAGTATTTATTTTATTTTAATTCTGCTGCTGGATTGTCAAATATTCTTTTGCAGTGATTGTCACTGAAACTAATATTAAAATTACAAATGCAAATCATTTATATTGCATGGAAAAGAATAGTCTGAGGAGCGAATATTAAGATTGCCATTAATTTGATTCTCTCAGTGTTATTGCAATTCCCTATTTTAAGGCATAAATCATTGAGTTTCCCTCCTTTTCAAGATTTCATACTCAAATAAACAAACTAACTGCCTTTTAATTTCAAACTTTTAATTGTAATAACTGCAACTTTATGTAATCAAAATGTGGGTGGTGAAGCCAATATAAATTTGATCTTGTTGTTTTTTATGTTTTTTGAGGGATAGAATTTAAATAATAGGGAAGGATTTACCAATTGAAATATTGTATATTTACAGTAATACGTAATAAGATAAATATACAAACATATAAATAATATAAAGTATTTGAAACCATATCTGTTGAGTAAATAAGCAATCCATACTTTATTCTGGGCTCAGTCTGACTGTTTAGAAGCAATTTTTCTCTGTGAAACAGTTTTTATATTATTCCAACTCTAAGCAGTCAATACGAGATTGCCGTAACTTTGCGAGTCTGTAAAACTGAGAAACTTGTGTAAAACTTACAGAGAGCTTTGATCAGTGGATAATTTATGTATGCAATACAAGTACTGCATTCGAGCTTGTGACAGAAGGCAATAATTCACTTACATCACCATAGATGTAAAAGAAATATCTGGAAGGATAAAAATGCTAATGCATCACTAGATTTACTGCTGCGTTTGACACTCAAGTACCTCGGCCATGTTTTACGCCACAGATCTTGCAAAGTTAAAGCAAAATATCTTCTCTACTATATTTGTTAATAGATATGTTGTGGGTTTTTTTCCTGTGGATACAGAGAATTTGCATGGTGACATGAAACAATTGCACTCCCGAGACATTATCTTGATGCGTCATCAGCATACTGTATGTGCACATTTCTATTCTACCTGTCACTGTTATGCTTATTGTGTTTTCTTCTTTCCTTTCCCTCATGCTGTCCCTAAAAGAGCCCTACAGAGAGACAAGTATGGGAGTCAAACTAAACATTGCTTATCAAATGTAATTGACTTTGGCTTTACTTTCTTTTCACTCGGTGCTGACAAAGGGGCAATGAAAAAAAAAAAGTCATTCCCTTTGGAAGTAATATTACAAAGGCCCTCATCATTTCAAATAGATCTGTACAATTCAGTTTGACTAAGAATCTGAATATCACTGCTGATTGTAGTTTACACTGCTAAATGAAAAAAAAAAAAAAAAAAAAAAAGAAGAAGACTTGAGGCGTTTGCTGCTTCTAAAAGGCAAATATCCATTGGCCCTTTTGATATCACACTCTGAATAAGCTAATCCAATTACAGTCAACATTCAGACTTACCTCAACATTTCATGAGGCACGTCAATATAAATTGATCTGTATTCTTTGCAGTGAATATTGAACAGCTGTGCCTTTGTTCACACACACACACACACACACACACACACACACACACACACACACACACACACATTTTTTTAAACCATTCACTTTGATCAAGCCTATACACTCTTCTTGAAGGTCTCGGAAATGCATCCTGTCAAATTTTCAAGAGGTCAGACTACAAGCTTGACACTTTTAACAAGCTGGATGGCCTTGTCTGAGGTCGTTTGAATTATCGTCCAAAAATTGCTTTGATGTTCATAAAAAATGAAATCCAGATGAACATGCAACAGAGAGAACAGAAAGTTCCTGGCTTTCCGGTGTGGTTTGATTCTGAAATATTTTAATTTGCACCTATTTGGAGGGATGAGTAGTTACGCTCACATAGCAGACGTCAATAAATATTATTATTATTATCATTTCTTCCTGTTATATTGCAATGCTCATATGGGACAATATGGCTGGGGTCCAAATGTATAGCTGGTTTGTGTTTTACTTTAAGTGTTAAGTGCATGGCTGTAATTTTTTGCTTTTGTTTGCTTGAATTTTGTGTGTAAGCTTTGTGTTTTTGTGCTGTGCTCAAGTGATGTGGTGTTGTGTGTCGCACATGTGTTGATGTTTTCATCACTGCCATATTATAATCAGATATATTTGGCAATCAGGCCTTAAAAATACTTTTTGGTAACAAGGTAAGTGTGTCTGATGTTTATATTTACAGTGTATAGGCTGTTAATGGACATACTGTGCTTAATGTCTTACCCAGTGTTAATGATGGGTGTAATTTGTGTAGCTGTGGCAATTACATCCCATCAGATTTCACCCTTCTCATGCGTCTAATCTACTCCCCAACCCAACCCGTGTTTGTCATTCCAGAGGGAATCCTGAACAATGCCCGGGATACAAGTGTCATGGATACTCTACCACTGAATGGTAACCATGGCAACAGCTACAGCATCGCCAGCGCCGAGTACATGAGTGACTGTGTCCAGATCATTGACCGGGGCTATAACCACAAGGAAACTACCCTGGAAAAGAAGATCCTGAAAGAGCTCACCTCCAATTATATCCCTTCCTACCTCAACAATTCCCATGAGCGCTCAACCGAGCAAAACCGGAACCTAATGAATAAGCTGGTTAATAATGTTAGTAACGGTGGTAAGGACAGTGGCTACGGGATGGGCTTGGGAGTGGGGATGGGCATGAATGTCGCGCTGAGCTTAGATGACCACACCACCTTTGGTCCGCACCATGATGAAGGCCTAGGCCTGGAGTTAATCCGCGAGGAGTCTAACGCCCCGCTGTTGCCTCAAAGACCGCCCCCGTCCCTGCAGGCGTTGGACAACCTTCACAATCACCTCCACCAGCCAGCGCCACCACCCCTCCCACTGCCCCAACACCCCTTCTCATCCGCAACCACTTCCTCCTCGTCTCGACGGAGGATCCCCCAGGAGAACAGCGAAAGTTTCTTTCCCTTGCTTACTAACGAGCACACCGAGGACGAAGTTTCGTCACCTAGCCACAACCACCAGAGAGACTCTCTCTACACCAGCATGCCCATGCTGCCCGGCCTGCCCGACGTGTCTGCAGAATCTGCTGACGGCTCCAAGGACGCCGGGGACGCCAAGAGCCCAGAGGCCAGCTCGGATGACGTTTACTACAAGAGCATGCCCAACCTGGGCTCACGTAACCACCTCCATCAGCTGCACTCCTACTACCAGCTAGGGAGGGGCAGCAGCGATGGTTTCATCGTGCCCCCCAACAAAGAGGATCTATCACCCGAGGAAGCCCACCAGGAGCCCTCGCATCTGGTCACCAGCCTATAGGCCGAAAAAAAAAGCCCACCAGTGTCCCTGCTATTACCGTAGTCCTCTTCTCTTCCCCGTGTCCCCTTGTTCCATCAGTCGTTGGCAGTGGTAGCCTTTCTTTTTATTCCGTGTCCCGAAGACTGAGGCAGAGCAAGTAACTGTACTCTCGCTGTTACTGACCACGAACAGGATAATAATTGCTACGAACGGGGGCTAATATGTGACTATATTTGCTTAGACTTTGCGGGAATCTGTTGATGTTGTGTCCCCTCCCACCCCACCCCCCTCAAACCCTGTGTGGTTTGGTGTGTTTTGTCTCAGTGTGAAAAGAGACAATTGCTCACACAGGATTTTTAGGTCTCAGAGATATAGTGTGACAGTCAAAAGGAACTGCATAGCCCCAAACTATACAAGTCTAAACTGTGGACTGCACCAGAATAAATGGGGAATTTAAAAAAAAAGGACTATTTTATTATACTTCTGTATCCATATTGACTTTTTGAAAGATTTTCTTCCTCTTTGGTGAGTTGCAGCACATTTTGTTTGCTGAAGTGTCCCTTCAATGAAAAAAAAGACAAAAAAAAACAAAAAAACACACATTTTGAACAATTACCATGAAGGAATTATTGATCGTATGCTTTCAAGCATAGCTGTTCTTTTTTTCTTTCATTTTACTGTAATAACAGTTGTTAAAAGAGGGAGAAAAAAACTAATAAGAGAATTATGAGATATTTCTATGTAATTGTACAGATAACTAGCATTGCACATAATAGTATGCTTTTTTGTTCCCGGCAAAACCTTCGTCTCTGTAAATGTAGTGGTTAGGAGCAATTTTGTTCTGTTGTGCTGGCCTCTCTGGGTTTCTGGTACCAGTCTATTTTTTTTGTTTTCTTCTTTTATCACTTTGACCATTGAAACAAAATAACACAAAAAAATATCACAACAAAACACTCAGCGTGCAAGCATTTTTGTGCAACATATTCACTTTGGTTTTCAGGTATTATCTGTTTCCGTTTGTTTTCTTTTCCTCTTTCCCTTTTTTTTTTACTGTGTAGATAGCAGAGCTCTGATTCAATGATCATCAATGAGAGCGAATCAGTCAAAGTTAATCACGAGGTGTCCCTCAGAAAGGTTCATAGTGCATTGTGCGACTCTTACCGGCATTCAGAAAACACTTGTGCTTCTCAGAAGGAGAACCAGTTAAACATTGATGAGCACTGGGCACTTGTACAAAAAAGAAAGATGGCTGTGTTACTTATTAAAGAAAGAGCTTTTGGAGTGAGAAAAACTGGAAGTGTTTTTCTTTTTCTTCCTCAAGGAGAAAATATATTTATTTATTTGTTTAAATAAACTAATAAAATGGAGGATGGAAGTAAGTTTAGTGGCGCAGATAAGTTTTTATTATTGGCTATGATTATGGCTTCTTATTTATTCCTTTTTGTATTGGTTTCCTAGTTGAATGACCTCATAACTAATATTTGTTGTAACAGTGAAACTTGTTTGCCAACAAATAAATTACTGATTAAGATTTATCACTTAGCTACGACAAAAGTTCTGGTGTTTTGTCTGGGTCTTGGGAACTCTTTTTATATGGACAGCGGCGAAGGACGTCGAAATGATGGAACGATCAATTCTTTTTTTTAATTATCAGTTAATATCCCTCATTAGCCCTCTGTCCATTTTAGTGCCAAGTCGATTTTGGCCCAGCAAAAGTGGATGTGCTCTGTATGCTCTGGTCTGCTTTACAATAGAAGCAGTGATTTCATAAGCTGTAATAAATATTTCAATATCATTGCTGGTGTAACCAATGAATTCCTTGCAGATGTTGTGTGTTTAACATGAGTTTGATGAGCTGTGCAGGAGTGTTGAAAGACTCACGACTGTATATCCTGGCGGGAGCCGAGAGGAGAGGTCAGTATGCTCTGTCCTATAAGGGAACTTCTCAGAAAATGAAAGCTGTCAAAAACTGAATTTTTCAATTTCAATTATTTTAAGTTATTTGGAAAATATATAATAACACGCACTGCATACATGTATAAATAGTTATATTAATTATCTGAGCAGCAATTGTATATTAAAGTTCACCTCTTCTGTTCACCTTATGAGTATTTCTATTGACCCAAACCAAAGCAGTATTGTATTTAAAGGTGCATTAAATCACTTGTAACCAATTGGGACAAGAATAACTCCAAAAATAACCCCAACATATATATATTTATTTATTTTTTTAGAGCTGTATGAGCAAGTGTGTCCACTTAAAGCTCACAGCTAAAAGAGGTAATCATCCGTCTTTATGCAAATGTAACTTTATTCAGTGTTAATATCAAAAACATTGCTTAATGCAGGTTTTCAATATACTTGTACTTAAGTTTATTGGAGGGAAAACATTCACAAATTGGAAGTTGATTAGATTTTGAACATTACACAGTAAAAAAAAATGAAGCAAATGATGAACAGCTAACGTTTCTAATCCCATTATTTTGACCCAACGCAGATAAAGAAGTGTATTAAAAATGGGAATTAATGCACATGCAATGGTTCATTTAATTTTTTCCCACGGGGCTGATAAATTCATTGTAATACTGTGTGATAAGCAGTAACAATCTTTCTGAAATCATGTACTTCTCTTACACTGTTTGCCTATTTTAAGTACATCCTGCATGTAAACTATTTCAGGAAGAAAAGTAGAAATTCAGCCCATTTCATCAGAGCTGGCGCTGTGATTGATGGCTGAGTCATTGTGAGAAATTGCCAGAGATGTGTGGCTCCTCTCATTACAGCCTGGATCTTGTATCAAAAGGTAGAGGTAGAGGGGAGAGAAGATAGAGGGGCGGTGGGGGCTGCAACTCCGGTACTTCCTCCCTGCCCATATGCTCCAGAATGGATCTTCACTTAGAGATATGACTTGGGTGGACAGAAAGTGCTCTGGCCGTCACTGCTGCATCACTTTGACTGGCATTTGCAAACCTGGGCGGTTTCATGAAATGTGCTGAAGATGGGACTCCGGCCCCTATCCACTTTATTAATGAGTTGTTACGCAAGCTCATAAGCCACCCCGGGCCCTCAATACTGCCCAGGAACATGCTTGCGTGGCACAAAATGCAATGGTGAATAAGAAGCACTGCAGCTCACTCCCTATTGACTCTGGATACTTAAAATATAATGACACGTGTTTACCAGCACATAAAGAGATACAGATTACAGTCAGTGTAGAATATTTTTTGAAGTCAAAACATCCTTTATTCACACTGCTTTACCCAACTGAGAATATTCTGACCTGCACAAGCGTATATTGATTTTACTGGCCAGGCCTTCAGACTTTAGATTGAAATCCTTAATTGCTAATGGTTTTCTGCTTAGCTTCCTAACCACAAACTAAGTGTTGACATGTACTCTGTGTTCTTAAAGCAGAGCACTTTGTACCCACGCAAACAAATAATCAATATACAGTATGGGTGCTAGAACTTTGTTTTGGTACCTGTCACACTTTCAAAGATGTTTTAGTGAAGGTTAAATGATTTTAAAGGAGGACACATCCCTCCTGAATATTTATTTCAACGGTTATCAGAGTGGATTAAAAATATTTGACACATAAAGTGTTTACTAACTAACATTTACAGGCTTATGATGGAAGGAATTGCACATTCCAATAGCCCCCCTGAGGAAGTTATTTCTGCCAAGACATTTCATTCAGCGATCCGTGTGACTGGAGATATCCTTGTTGCTGACAGTTAAGGGTGATGTCCACTGCACCTGCATCTCTCCCCCCTCTCCAGCTCCCCCCATCTCCTAACCCATGATAAAACATGAAACTTAAAGTCCTCTAATATGTTTTTCTTCAATTTTTTGTTCACCTTGGCACATAGCATCTAAAATCCCAAGATTTGTCCTTTTTCACAGAAAATATCTTTAGAACAGTGTAGCACAGGAGGGAAAATGGAATAGAGACATAGTTTATGTGCTGATAAGGACCAGTGTCCATTTGTGAGCTGTCTGATTGAGGAGATGCTATTTGAAAAGTGTTGTCTACTATTCGTGTCAGCACATGTGGTTGTAATTAGTGTTGAATATGTGTGTCCACGGATGGTTCGTGTGAGGACGTGAGTCTGCATGTGTGTGTGTGTGTGTGTGTGTGTGTGTGTGTGTGTGTGTGTGTGTGTGTGTGTGTGTGTGTGTGTGTGTGTGTGTGTGTGTGTGTGTGTGTGTGTGTGTGTATGTATAAGATGGTTGACAAATTAAAGGAAAAACCTAAAAAAAATGAGTGGAGAAACATAACAAATGCAGATGCTTCCACACTGGTTCACTGCATGGTATAATTTATTATTTAACATCCAATCATGCCCTGTGGCATTTATAAAAATGCTGAGCAGGCCCAGATGGAAAGAGGAAAATATATAAGCGACTTTAAGAGAGGGTTCATTGGTGGCTTCAATCTTAAAGACTTCTCAACTGGCAAGTGTTTCAATAGGAACAGTGACTAAAGTGACACCTGTATTTAGATATCAGTAAACAGGGTCATAAATTGTATTCAAGAGCATACATTTGATGACCTTGATGCTTCCGCATTAGTGTGATATGTAAGAAAAAACAGAAGAGCACCTCTTCTTCAGGTGACTGAGAATGTCAATGCACTATGCGATTAGACTATCTCAGCAAGAACAGTCTACCAACAATTACATAGAGAGGGATATTATAGTAGGTTGCAGTGCATGAACCCCACATAACAAATATGAATGCACATTTGAGAGTTCAGTGGTGCAGAAACCATAGATAGTGGTCTACAGAGATGTGGTCGGTGATATGGTCAGATGAGTAATCCTTCGACATATTCTCAACAAGTGGGTGAGAGCATGTGTGGCGAACACTAAAAGAACAGTGTAGGCTTGAATGCTTGACTGCTACAATGAGGGGATCTGGTGGCTCAGTTCTGCTGTGGGGGGCTTTTTGCTGGCAGGGCTCCCTTAGAGGGAAGGGTCACTGCAAATCAATACAAAGTTGTTCTGAGTGATCACCTTTATCCTATATGAAACATTTCTATCCCGATGGGAGTGGTCTCCTCCAGGATGACAATGTTCCCATCCATAGGGCACGAGGGGTCACTGAATGGTTTGATGAGTGTGAAGATGATGTGAATTATATGTTATACCCTTCACAGTCACCAGATCTCAACCCAATAGAACACCTATGGGAGATTTTGGACCGACAGGCTTCTCTACCACCATCATCAAGATACAAATGATGGAATATCTTTTGGGAGAATGGGGTCTATCCCTCCAGTAGAGTTCAGAGACTTATAGAATCAATGCAAAGTAATGTTGAAGCTGTTGGTGGCTCAACACCTAAGACACTTCATGTTGGTTTTTCCTTTAATTTGTCACCCGTCTATGTGCGGATGAGAGCTAGTGGCTATAGGAACGCCTGCTGTTCATGTGAACAAGAGTGTGTGAGAATTTCAGATGTGATATATAAAATGGCACATTTCATATCTGGCCCCCCTAGTGAAAAATCAATGGCCGAATGCCTGGCAGAATTCCAAATGAAAGGTGAATCAATGTCATCTGCAGCTTTGTGTATTGGGACAACATGACAGCCTTAGCACATAAAAGAAAATACCTCTCTGGCTTTTTCAGTCAAGATAACATTGATTTAAGATGGGAGGTTAGGGGGTGGGTGGAGATGGGGGTTGTCAATGTTTGCCAGTTTGGGGTGGTTGTGGTCTGTGGTTGTACTTGAGATATTAAAACTTGGTCAGTAGTGCTACGACTAAACGTTACTGCTTAAAAATAACCTGTTGAAACCCTACATCATTATCAAACATGTAATTATCACTGATGGGTTAATTATACATAAACCCACACAGTTCATTTTAAAGACTCTGAAGATTTTTTTTTTCCAATCAGCTTTTTACAATAAACAATAATAGTCAACATTTTTTTATTTATTAATTTTAGCAAAAGTTTCTCATTTCAAATGAGAGAGTTGTAGGGTTTTTGTGTGTTTTTTGTTGTTGAGCTTTTCATAGTGAATTAAGGTGGGCAGGGTTCAGCTGAAAAACATGATGATACATTTGTCTGTGCACCAATCAGGGTGTAATTGCTTGTTACCAGGCCATTGCCAATCAAATATAATGCACTTTACACATAATCTCATAGATTCTTGGTGACGTGTTAAGGTAATACGGTTGATTTTCCAAAAATCTAAATAATTAAATATGTGGGGAGAGAAGGTTCTGGCAGGATTTGAGTGTGTATTTTAATGCCATTACTGCCAATTTACTAATGGGTATTTAATATTATAGAGAAATACTAAAATTTAAAACTATTTAATTGCTTTAATTATTTTGGTTAATTAGACACAATTACAGAGTGAACTCTATTGACATTTCCTTCACTTACCAGTTATTGCTTGCACCTGTTAGAGAAGAATAAATTACACATCTATTACTTATCTATCATTATTTTAAATAAATGGACTTTGGTGACTCCGTCTAATTCATAGCATATTATTACCCCACTAACCTAGCAGAGGCATCAGTTTATTTCTCTTCCAGAAAATGTTGTTTGGAAAAAATAAGTCAGGTGCACTTGTAATATTTTGGCTGTTGTAACATTTATTATTATTTATTACTTGTAATATTTATTATTATTATTTTTTATCTCCATTCAAGAGCATAAAATACTGTAAAAATTCAAACATGTAGGCCATAAGAAGCAAAACAAGGCTCTTTGTCATGAAGTGAACCATGTTGATGTACAGTATATGTATATACAGTATAGGTGTCCCCAGTGTCTGGAAGATGAGACTCCAAGAAATATGGAAATGCAATATCATTTTAAAACGTTGGCTAACCGAGCTTAACATTCAGAGAAAATCAAAGGAAAGTGGTTGGAAAACGCAATGAAGGATATACTCTAAAACACAAGTTACCTGGGCAAAACTCGTAAAGGGTTAAATGCATTCTAAACTGAAACTATGTTACTTTCAAATACCTGTTAATGTCAGCCATGTTTGATTGTGACATCAAGGTTGAAGTATAACTGCTGTATTCAGTACAATGTTAAATGAGCTAATGTGCAAAAAGGTGCAGGAAAAAACAGCTTCTCATTTTATATTCTATTTATTCGATTTATTTTGTTGTCTATTTGTGACATTGAATTAATCAGATTTAATTAAAAAATGAGAAAAAAAAGAGACCTATAAATATGGGGCCTTGCCTTATGTATTCTTACATTTGAGTCATTACACTAACGTTAATAACTCATGGAGAAGAATTTTGACCAAGTGTTAACACTGCTTGTACAGAACCCTTAACAGGGGGAAAGCCAGCTGTGCGCAAATTGCAGCTGCTTCTATTAAAACAGCAACAATCATTCGCAGTAGTCATTGGAAACAGTGCAAAAATTCAAATTATTAATAATTATTCATTTAAAAAAAATAAAACAGAAAAATCATAGTGGAAAAAGAACGTCAGTGTTTAGTTGAGTTAAGTGAATCTAACTAACAGCATTGTGAAACTCTTACAAAATTATTATGGCAAGCAATAAATCATGTACATTGATTACATGTTTGGTATGAAATATGTTAGAAAACGGTGAAAAATGCCCATTACAGTTTCCAAGAGCCCAAGTTAATACTTTTTAAAAGTCTCTCTCTCTTGAAAACAACAAGATTGAATAGAATATATACCCCTATCTATCTTAGAGGACAACAAAAATGATAAATAGTCACATTTGAGTAAGTGAATGATTAATCAGTTATCAAAATTGTTCCCAATTTTGGTTAATCAACTAATTTACCTCTAAAATGTGAACGGGGGTTGATAAATGCTGCTATTTAAGGTGCCATGCAACCTGATAAAAACCACCTTTTCATAACAAATTTATTTTAATGAAGTGTTAATGTTTTATCGCTGGTGCATCACTCTCTACCTTAAAACCCTCACAGCTGCCCGTCTCACATGTGATCACTCATAATTACACTTCCTCCTGCTCCATCGTGGCATTGTTTTATGACAGAAGGGATTATCAGCAGAGCCCCTTGTCCCCCTTTATAGTGTGACAGTATCACAACACTTACCCTCCCGGGAGGGGCATGCAGGCCCCTTTTACCTCAGCCAAACAGGTTACGTGACATTCACAAGAATCCTCTGTGAATTCATTTGGAAGATAATTTTCAGTGCAGAGGCCACCAGAGAAGGAGCACACTAGTCAGGGAAGGCAGTAATGGCTGTCTAGGGAATTTTGTGTGTTACTGCAGGTCACAAAGATGGCGTGTGCTATACATACAGAGAAAGGCCACTGCAGCATGATGTAGTTCACCTGTTACTTAATTCTTGTTATGGTCCCAAGGCTCTTAAGTCCCTCCAGCGGTAGTCTTGTTTACAGTCAGTCTGTACTTGAGATGTTGCACAATGTTGGATCTCAGACACTGAGGTTCCATTATACATTTATATTGTATTTAAATTACATATTTTTTGTGCTTATTGTTCATTTCTATTTTTCAGACCCCTTAAATTCTACAAAAGCAAAAATACCAGGTGTTTGTATTGAAATGCTTGAATAGTTTCCAAATAGCTACTATTATTTTTTTTTTTATATAAGGTGAGTTAGAGCCTAACACTTAAAGCTGATTTTCTGGTATGGAAATGATGTTAAAAGTGCCCTCATTTTAAGAAAAGAACATGCTTTTTTTTTCAACCGCTTTTTGTAAAAACAAGTTCATAGTGAAAAGATATTTCAAGTGATGTTACTGATCCACTCAAGTAAAATATCCAAATATCCAGCAATTGTAAATTCTTGGGAAAACGTGTTATTAAAATTCAATTAATCCTACAGTCAAAATGTAGATTTGATGATTTACATATTTTATGTTATGCTTAAAAATGAATATACTGTAGTATACCAATAGAAACTACTATATTTTGGCCCACATTTCCCACAGTTTTTATTGTACTCTTGTAAGTGTATCTTTAGTCGATCATGCTTCTAGTGGCAGTATACAAAGGTCATTTTGGTGGGTCAGGGATACAAATTTTGTTGTTGCAAGGTTGTGACAACCGTAATGACACAGTAATTATGGTCTCTCACACCTCTAGATGAATGATAAAAATGTGGCGATAAAGGTAAAATAGTTCTGTCTCCGAGCCAGATGGCACACAGTGATGATGTCTGGCTTGTAGTCAAGGTGGACAGCAGACGAGCCAGTATTCTGACAAGCCAATAGATTCTGCATTCACCAATGCACCCATCAATCCCACCTCTATGGCCAATCAACAAAGATAATCTTTTGAATTAAGAGAAAAAATCCAGGGTGAACACTTTGATGAGATAAGTACCCTTTGTCAGTGCTTGCAATGGTATTTTAATTAAATATATGAACACATGGTCCTGCCCCAGATGCTCAAGTCTAAACAAAGATAGCATCATCTAATCAAAGCCAGGCCCAGAGTGTTTCAAGGGCAGAATTATTTTCTATTAGGGCCCCTCTCCTCGGGGATTGAGCCAATTTTCTTTATTATGATAGAATCAGCATATTGTAGATTGAATCTGGCGATAGTGTCACGGCAGGGTAGGTGTGCTGGTCCCAAATGCACCACAAGCATCTTAAAACTTTAAAACATACAGACTGTGAAGGAATTTTCCATATAACCAGGTGTCTGCCCTTCTTTGGGTCAGGCTGACTTCTCTATCTGGCTGTTCCCATGGGAACCAGTATTCATCCATTTCAGGTTGGTGATTTTGTATTAATCAAATCTCTGGACAAAGTGTCTCTGTTTCCCAGGTGGAAAATGGCCATTCCAGGTGCTGCTGACAACAGCATCAGCAGCAGAGGTCAGAGAGAGGACCACCACATGGGTCCATGCCAGCCACTGCGAGAGGGTGTAAGAACCAGAAGAGGGATTTCCACACACCACAATGGACCATAGCTGAGTAAACATTGGTGAGTAATTTGACTTAGCCAAGCGCCTGACCAGGTGAGACTCCATCATTTCCCAAATAATCAGGGAATCTGCTGAAGTGGCCACACTCAGGAATGAGCAGGATTGCTCCTAGACTACACAAAAGAGGAAGAGGCCCAATGAGTGAGCACTGAAGTGCTAGCAGTGAACCAGTGGTTTGGGACTCTGGGATCCCACTGACACTGAAAACATAAGAGGTGATGAGGTCCACTGACTTACCACTGACTCTCCTAAGAAATGTGATTCCATCACTCACAAAACTTGCGGCTGAACAATTTTTTATGTAGACCTACAGGGGAATTTCTGTACTAGTGGAGAACTAAAAGGACTGCACATTATAACTGACCCTTACCTGCCACACAATGAGACTGCCCACCAAGATAGTGCAGGAGGTATGTTAATAATAAGCCATATATTTGAATTTACAGGTCAGGCACCCATAACATTTGTCTGCCGTAGATGTGAAAAATTAGAGTTACATGTAACTGACAACCCCGAACAAACTTAACAAAAGAGAAGATGGGAAATAATTGAAGTTCTAGTGGGAGTCATCACTGTCATCTACAAAAACAGAGCCAACACTGAATTGAAAATGGAAAGATCATGTATGATGTATTATGTAGCTCCAGAACTACACTTGTTTTGATCACCATGTTAATTATGCAACCATTACTGTGTTTCTTAGAATGCGAAACTAAGGAAACAGAAAATAGTCTGCACCGAAAAGAATCACTAGTGCTATTCAAACCACTTAGCAACAGTAAACAATTATGATAATAGGTTGGAGTTGATGTGTAAAGAGGGTTAGGGTTAGAGAATTTGAAGATTGGATACTGGGTAATATCTTTGATAATGATGAATGAAGATATTTTAAAAGCATGCAATGTCCATCTATATGAATCTTCCTATACTTTGATTCACATGATGTTTGATTAAGACAGGTGTATGTTACTCCAACTCTGATGGATATTACTGTAATTATTGTTGGTCTTCCAATAAACAAGGGGGAAATTGTGGTGGATTTTTTTCTTTATAGCCAGCTGTTTGTTTTTCTTTGAGTCAGGCTGACTTCTTTATCTGGCTGCTCCAATGGGAATCGATGCTAAAGGTCTTCTTATGTTATGGCTTTAGCCAAGTCTGTCTCCTACGCACAACCCCTATTGGAACTCTGACTGCACTAAATACCCAGGAATCCAGAGATGGTTTTTCCAAGATATTTTACTATGACTCATATATGATGAAATCTTTTTTGGACTCTCTTCAATCATGACAGTGTAAGATGTCATATCTGGAGCAAATCTTATCTCTAAATTGGGACCACTTTGATCAGAATATGGAGTCGGGTTTTTTTCTTTTATTTTTACGATATGACTGATGCTGGATTCTGAATGGCACACACATCACATTTCTGGTGTCATATTACATGATACTACCAAAATGTCTCACTTCATATATGTTAACAACCAAATGTTTTTCTCCTGCCCCGATATCCTCTTAATTACACATATTCTTTCTCCCTTATTGAAAAATACATGAAAAATAAATATTTTAATTTCAAAAAGTCCAACATCAATTTATTCAGAGATGTAATTAAAGTAGCAATAAGTAAAACACTGAGAATAAAAGCAGAATAATAACAATAACAACAAGCCATCATTACCTCCTCCCCCTCGCTCTCTTGAACAAAATATTCCTTTCTTGTCCTCCTCCTTGTTATCATCCAGCACCTTGAAGCAGGACAGTACAGTCCTTGTCAGCTATGATGCCTGCGTTCTGGTGAGGAAAATGTGTACAGTTCTTTCCTCATCACATGAAAAAATGGCAACATCTGTAATAAAGACTCATTACATTCAGTATTGGATGTAGAACAGACTAGACATCATCCAAAGGCTTTTGTAAATTCACCAAAACCCTGTTCATCCTACCCAACACAAACAGTAAGAATCATGAAACACAGAATAATAATAACATGCCTGAAACATTTAACAGACTGACAAAGCAAAACCTTTGAAGCAAACAGTGCAAGCTGTCAGGACTCATATTTGAACTGGATTTATTTTCATGTCTCCAGAGACACGAATGAGTGTTGTCATTTTAATAGTCTTTTCAGTCTTTTTTTTACCGTAACTTCATCATCAGTCTCACTCAGTACCGCCTCAAATGTGTACCTCCCCTCCATTGGATGTTAAATGTTGAAAGCATAGAGCAGATTAACATCACCCCAAAAGCAAAGTCAAAGTCAAAGTACAGGTCACCAAGGCCCTCAAGAACCACAGCACCTTCCAACAAAACACCAACCTCAGCAACTGTCCCAGGGTCTGTAGGCCCCTCTAGTAGCTCCAGAGGCCAACTGTCATCCATTTTGATAGTGAAACGAATCATTTCACAGGGGCACTCTGTGACACTCAAAACAATTTGTCCACTGTTTTCCAGCTGCAACAGTACTGATGGAGTGGGTTACAGCGGAGCCTATGACATAAGCACACTTCACCAGTGTTTTTTAATTACCCTCACCGCCAGAGGAGAGTGAGAAGACAGCTGAAGCCCACTGTTTTAAGTTAAGCAGAAAATATAATGCCAGTAGTCGTCATGGGTATCAAAGCCTGGTTCTAATGAGGTAAAATGAATTTCTGAGACCCTGGTTAACGTTGGGGTCAAGATTTGAATTGAGGTTAGGTTTAGTTAGGTTTAAGTACAAATGTACTTTGTCTCACAAAGGTAACCATTTAGTTATTGATTCAAAAAATGCTCGAAATCGCTGACTTTTTTGAAAAGGGACTCCAAGATAACTCTGGCATGTGCCACTCTAGACAGTCCAGGTGCTTGAATGTTAAGATCTACCTTTTTCATTACATCACTAACCTGTCCGAATTTTTAACAAAGGGCGCGAGCAATTATACAAAGGCAGCCCACCTTTGAGTTAGATAGGCAGGGAAAACCCTGCATTAAGAACAGATTTATTACCACATAACTTTCGCTCCATTGTTGGCCAAACACTTTATAATTAAAAACATGTCAAGGTGCCACATTGCTGCACAGGATGACATGTTCTTCATCACTAAAGACTGGCTACGGTTACTTGTTTAGAAACAGTTCCAAAGACTAAAAATAATCACCCACAACGGTGTAGTTTTTGAATAACAATGGAGCTAAGAATAAGACATATCAGGCTTTGGATAAACACACAATACTGGTAAGTAGGAAGACTTAATTGCTGGTTTGACTTTTGCACATGAGATTTTTTGACAATAAGAATAATGCAAAAAATCGCCAGCCAAAATCTTTGACGTACATCATAAAAGCATGTCAAACCAGATCACATCGGTGCATTAGTGACCCCTGCTGGCTGGTCAAGGAGCCTGAACCATGACTAATCGCTCCATCTGCTCAGAATTAAACATCACTCATAATTGTAGAACTGAGAAACATTTGGCTAGATTCCTCTTCATTGGTGTTGGGTTGTTTTTAAAATAGACAAAAACGTTACTTATGGACTCTTGTTTTAGATTCAGATTACTTTATTATCATTACAATATTCCTTGGGTCCCCAAATCACTAAATCTGCCCCACTTGATATATGAGTGTTTTATTTAAAAAGTAAAGATTTTTTAAAGATTAGACATGCTGCTTTCAGTAATTGTAAATGTTTCCATGGTGAACTGTGCCTTTGCAATACAGTTTCATATTCATGTTCTATGGATGCTGCCTGCTGTGGGCCCTTTTCTAGTCCTGATAACCCATGCAGTCTGGAAAGACTCTAGCACGCTGAGTGCACCAATTTCCTCAGCAATGTCTCTTGTATAATTGTAGAAATGATTGTTATTAGTGTATTTATATTTCTTAGTATTCCCCATTGTTAGTTTGCTTAGTTGTGAGTCAGTAATTCATGCCTGACGAAAAATGAAACTGTCAGCTGTGGAGCAGCAGCAGACCCTGGCTATGCTCTGCTCTCTGCTATGTTCACATTTTAGATAATGTAATTAATATTTTATTCATTAATAATGTATTATTTCACCACCTGCGGCCTAACTGCCATTAATCAGAATGTTCATTTTTATGACCACGTTGCCCTTGGATGTAACTGCAATCTGCGCAATGTTGCACATCACTACTATTAATGTGCAAGCTATGTTTGATAAGTGTTGAAATCTTCTAAATGTATGTTTTCGCTTATACACTCACACAGATCCAGGGAAGAGCTGTGTTTTGTTCAGCCAGTGTAACATATTTGCGAGGTCCTGCCAGCAAGCTATTTGTGACTAAGGGGATAGATGGACCGTTACCCTGGGACCATTTCAGGTCTCGCACTGAGTAGCTAGCCAGTACCAGCATGATTGGACACGCTCCATCGTAGTCAGCACTCAGTTCAGTTTTTCATTTCTAAGCAATAGTTTGAAATGAATAAATAAATAAATGAATAATCAAAAATGAGAAATTCTTTTTGTCCCAGAGGCATCCCGAAAAAGACCTTTGTCCCGAACACATTTCCTACAGTTCCCAAGACAACAGGGCCCCGTTAGTCTCGACATCTGATTAAGGTTAGATGGAATGTTAATGTTTTTTCATGAATCAGTTCAGATTTATTGTTTTTAGTTCTTGTTAGTGCTACAGAAAAAATAATTTGTGTTTGTATTTGGATGATAGAAGTCTGCAATATGTCCTTTTCTTGGGATAAAATAAACATTTGGACAAATGTCAATGCTGTTTAGATAACAAAAAATGTCAAGAAGCTAAGAGTACAACTCTAATGTGCTTACTTGTGTAGCAAACTGTCTTAAAGGGAAACTTGGGCACTTTTCAACCTGGCCCCTATTTACTCATCTTTTTGTGTCTAAGTGATTAACGGGGCCAATAATTTTTGTATTGAGTGAGAGTACTTCAGCTGGCACCCATTAAACAGGCTGCAATTTAATCTTTTGGGACAATAGCGCCCTGTCAATGCACGCCCACTAAAATACTTCTTTTGCCACAGAGGGGCTCAAATTGTTATAATAAATGTCTGACAACATTATTGAAAGTACCATACAGAGAAATAAAAATATAAAGAAATAAAACAATGTCCTTAACCTTTTGCTTGATCCGGTCTGTTTGGTATTGTGTCTAACCAAGTCTTGCTCAACGAGTAGTGTCAGTCCGAAGTCTCGCAAGAAAGAAAGAGTTTTTGTCCAAATCCAATTAATATTCAGGCATGACTTTGAAAATAAAACTAAGCTATGCTTTCTGTACTCCAACACAACTTAGTCTTCCCAGCACTTCTCTCTCCAAATCTGTCATGTCTGAATATTTAGTTGATTTCGACAATAACTCAACTCTCGAAGGGGAGACAAAAGTCCCACAATCCAACTTTAAATCATTATCGTCATAAAAAAATCATCTTAGGCAGTACTTGGGACAAGGCCCCATATTCTTCCTCAACTTATTTGTAATCACATCACAGTGTCTTGAGCTGATGTGTAGAGTAGAGGCTTTGACTGTTCCTTACAACAGGGATCTGTTCAGTTACAAATCTAGTGTGTTTAAATGAGAATCAGATACATTCATAATGCAGGGAATTCAAATCAATAGAGCACACAAATGCTGGTGGTACTATTTATTTTGTATAGTGCTGTGTTGTCATGTAATGCATTTTAAAGACCCTGAGAGTGGCTGTGCAATGGGGCATTGCTGATTGATTGATTGCTGATTGATTGACGCAGCACAGACCATCGTCTTTTTTTTAAGGTTTAAAAACCTTTTCGTTCTTTCTAATCTATTCTATTTTACATTGATTTTCTTAACTCTTATTAGGATTTTCTTGTATTGTTTATACTATGTTATCAATTCTGTAGCATTTTTTTGACATGCCTGCATATTTATGTTCAAGTGACTGCTACATCCTTGTATGTGCCCACTTATAATTGCATATCCTTTACATTATTATTGATCATATCCAATGGTATCATATCCAATGGTATCATATCCAATGGCATACCTCAGTTCTTTGATTTACAGAATGCATTTCAGATGCTGCGACTTCAGACTTTATTGTCCCCAGGGGGATATTTCTTTCTACAGTACTGTACATGTCAGACAACAATAATACAACAATAGCATCATAAAATGACAGACAACAGTGCACACTTAGGCTTGTTCAGTGAGGACTACTGTTTTAAGTCCTGAGGGAATCAGGCTTTTCCCAAAGCGAGCCCTTCTGCACCTCAAGGTGTCCAGAGGGCATTAAGGTAAGGTGGTGACTGTGTAGATGTGTGATGTCCTGTGTTATTGAGGTTACAATGCGTGCAATTGCTATATATTTAAGTTCTGTAAGTTTGGGTATGGCAAGACCAATTATCCTGGCGGTTCCCCCTACCTTTCAGACAGCCAATGACTTCCATTTATTTTTGTAACCCATATAAATCAACATTAGACTTCAAACTTGCTTGGGTTTGGTTATCCATAAGAGTGATGAACATCATGCCTACTTGTATTGTTTAATGGTAGTACAGTGCTGCTTTTTTTCAAATGTATCTTCACTTTACTGCAGCACTGTGTAAAAGTAACTTCACGAAAATAAGAGTGGACATGATCTTCACTGTAATCGATTACCTAACTCAAGCAAATGTCAAGTCTGTAAATTGATTTTTGTTTAATGAATGGAAATCAATTGCTGCCAGTGATGCAACTGATACTGTATTACGGCTAAGAACTAATTTACATTGTCACAGTGCATAAATCTCAATTAAATGGTAGGAGTCACCTAAGAAAAATGACTGATGTCATCAGGTTAATGTGCCAGACAGATTTTTTTAAAATACTTAAGGCTCATACAACACGCAAATACAAGCACTTACCTGTGAGGTTGCTACTCATCACAAGCCAAAAGGATTTATATCAAAGCCGTGAGTCATAGTCATCTATCCTCTTTGAAAATAAATGAATTTCTAGATGCTAGTGGAAAAATCAAAAGGGAGAAAGTCAGATAAAGACATTTTTTTCAAGACAAAGGGCAGCAAACACAATCAGTTTATTTCAAATCTATGAGACTTTGCTTTTGTATCAAAATGTCATGGGACTGTGAGTCAATAACTCACATTGAATGACTGAGGGAGAAGTTGTGGTTTCCTTTAATGAAGCAAGAAACAGTTTATCTGGCTAGATTGACCTTAGGCAATTACTTTAAGCACAATCCTCAATCAATAAAACACTAGTTCTGGTGGGGGTAAAAGTGTGTGTGTGTGTGTGTGTGTGTGTGTGTGTGTGTGTGTGTGTGTGTGTGTGTGTGTGTGTGTGTGTGTGTGTGTGTGTGTGTGTGTGTGTGTGTGTGTGTGTGTGTGCACTTGTGTGACATGCAGCTGTGTTTTCTTTGGTCAATGTAATACAACAGATTCTATTTAGTTATATACAATATTTTTCATATACAAAAGTGTTCCTCCTAATTTATCAGTGCATACCTTTGCTGTCACAATAGTGGATAAGTGTTCCAAGGAAACTGACAGCATTTAAAGCTGAAGTTCCTGGCCTTTAGTTATGTAAAATGTGTTGTGCAAATAAGTGTTGTTGTGTTACCACAGTCAGTTCTGAGCAGCAGCTGTCAAAAGCTGTCACTAAATGCCCCCGGCTCTTTTAAGAGAATATAGATAAAAGTGACCCACTGCAAATAAGCTTTGTTCTGCTCGGGGTGTGCAGTGGCACAAGGGTAAAATAAGAAATCACATTGCAGATGAATATCTCCACGATGGCACTTTCTTCTGTATGCTGGGCTGACCTTGTAAGATCTAAATTCCAGATACAGTATGGCGCTGATGCTCCAAATTAAAGCTTTGCACAGGAAATTGAACTGTCAGACAGTCGAAGAGGGAGAAAAGGCCAGTTTGTAATATAGTTTATTTTTATGCTTAGGGTCTGCTTGTGCAAATGTCAGGCTTAATGGCAGTTATTTTGCATGAAATACAATTTGCAACAGAGACTATACATTATTGCACCTAGCAAGCTGTTATCAAGGCAATTCATTGTTTCTGAGCCACAGTTGTATACTGTAAATATAAAATACAAACATGACTACTAAATTGAATAGTAAATGATAAAGTAAATATAAACAAATATCTAAATATATATACAGTATGTAAATAAAGTTTTTAAACATTTTGCTTATTTTTAAGAGAAACTTGACAAATTAATGTTTTTGAGGTATGTTCTGAACGAGCAAGGACAAAATCTGAGTTTTATTTTCTCCTTCAGCTTATATGTATATTTATTCAGACCATTGCATTGAACAAGTTTAGTCTTTTTCATCAGCTCTCGAGTTTGCACTTGCACTGTTCTGTTTTACTGTTTGTCAGCCTGTCGGTCACACCTATCCTGTTTGGCAGTGCCAGTAAAATATGTTTGAAACCAAGCAGGCACACTGATAGTGACACGTTTCACGCCACGTTCATATTTTAACACGTTGAAATCAAAAGTTTTAACCACTTGTCAAGTTTTGCAATTGCAGGTTGCTGCACAAGTCCCCCACCTCTGCTGATTGATAGAAGTAGTAGATAGAGATAGAAGTACTGTTGTGTTATTAGACAGCTTGGACTTGATGTCTTTCTCACAATGGACTTTCGGGCTTCCACTGCTTTTTCATGTCTCATTTTGATGGATCCTTGATATTGGCAAGTGAACTTAAGGAATCTTTGTCTGTTCTGAGTTGTCCGCTTTTTTGTTTTAAAGTAGATATCCTAGTTTGTTTTTAGATGCGCTGTCAAATCATGAAAGCATATGAAAATTCTAAATGTATCAGACGCCCATTTCTGCTCAGTTTATTGCTCATTTTAGTTTTCAATACTAAACAGCGTCTCTGTGTACCAAAGTTTGTTCAGTTGGAAACTATTTATTTTTTCATCTCAGGCTACTTGCCAGTCAGAAGACACAGGGTAGTGTTGTTAATCAGTCCATATGACAGATAACACACTGCCCTTCCCATGTTATTGTGACATCTGTGCAACTGCCATGACCTTAAATTGTCTCTTGAGGTATGAGTTTCAGTCAAAACCCCCCCATTCTTCCATCCAACTTAAAATAATGACCCCGATGCTTACGGAGACCTATTCCAATTCAGAACTGCAGCTATTCATTTATATCTGATATCATGGACAGTTGTGGTATTCTCTTCCCTCGAGAGCCTAACCAAGACAAGTCTCTCAAGCCTTTGACAATACACTATTTCAAATAGATCATACATGAGTGAACCAAATGGCCTTGTCTTTGGAGCAATTTAAGGCAACAAATGACCCACTGGATGGAAAGCCTACTTCTCTCTCTTAGGCTTAGTCTTTCCAGGTATTATCATAACTTTGAGGAGAATGGGGTTGTACCTCTAGCTGCTGTGTTTAAAATTCTTCAATATACAGTACCAGTCAAAAGTCTGGACACATGTTCTCATTCAAGGGAATGGGAAGCAAACTTTTGACTAGTACTGTCAGTTTATTCCAAAGATTAATATATATAATTTTAGGAAATTGAAAACTGATACCATATAATGTCCATGAAATGACTAATTCTTATGACTTCTCCTTGTATAATAAATAAAAACATGTAATTCTTTATCATCCTGTCAGATAGGTTATGTCCTCTATCCTCTTGAGGACAAAATTGAATCTAATAATCACAACCTCCACAAATGTCATATAGTACATTTCAAGCCGTAGCAAGTCTACCAATGTCATCTATGTGAGTGATGACTGAAATTAGTATCTAACTAAACCTGCAGTAAGCTCCTGTATTAGGATAAAGCTCCCATAGGACAAATGATGTGACTGCATTAAATTAAGTGAGCCTTCTGATGCCATCATATCACCCAGAGCATCTGTGTCTGTGTTTCCATAATTATGCATGTCCCACTAAGAAAGCTTTAAAGGCAATCTATGCCATTGCTTATTTAGTATTCCTGCACAAATAATGTCAATTAAGTGTGGATCCCATCAGGCCACCTAGACGGTGAGTAGATTGATTAAATTGCACATTTGAATGCATTTTTTAAATTGTTTGTTTTATGCACTGGCAATGAAATTATAAGCTAATTCATTAATTTGACATCTCTCCTGGTAGGTACATTCATTTTAGATGTTGTAAAACAAAAATGCAATGTTTGTATATATATATTTTAATATACTGTCTTATAGTGTCTACACCTTGACATTTGGAGTAGATCAGATATGACTGCTTTCTATGTGGCTGCAAACATTACTGCCAAATGTGTTTACAATATATTGTACTGTGCCGTATTGCTTGGTGATTCTAACAACAATATCTTAGTGCTCATGTTTGTGGAAGCTGCAGTGGTGCTGAAAATGAAATAACTCTTGAGAAACGTGTTTACAGTTGCTTCCTTTGCAAGAAATTCTAATCTTTTCACCGGCTAAAGTTTTCTTCCAGAGTCAGTCAGGCTATAGCCGTCAAAACAGTAATCCCTCATGGCCTTATGTCATAGTTTGGCTAATAATGCCAATCTGCACTAGATGTTTTGTTTTTACTTAATCATATCACTCTTAAGGATTGTGGCACTGAGTCATTTGATTTTTCAAAGTTTTACCCTTGTGGAAGTTTCAACTGGAGGTGTCCATTATCCAATATCACATAATAAATAATTCATTGCTGCAGTGTTCTGGGTAATTTGTCTGTGAGTTCAGGGTGGCACCGCTCAGACATTAAAAGGCAGGCATCCAGCTATAATAAGTACAACTTCATTGAATTCTAATTTGTCATTCCTCCACCAAACGCGACCATTAGAGGAAATGGATAGCTATTTAATTGTCTTGCTGTGGCTATACTTCACAGCTTTCACTGACAGTAGTGTCTAATACCTTGTTGAATTACCTCCTCCGCCGTATTTTGATTTGAGCTCCACATTAAATTCCTCACCTTTTTGTACGTCTCTTATCTCTCCTCCTCTTCCTGTTTTTCCTCTTAAGGATTATACAAAGGTATGATTCACATGTGAGGATTAATACTCTCCTTCAGGGACACTTCTCTTTGGTCAGCTCAAAGGATTTAAGGTGAGCTGTGCCATGTGCATGTACTGAAGCACATATTCTCAAGTATATTGATAGTCAGTAGGCTGATCATCAAAGAGAGGACAAACAGTTCACCTCAATTTGTAGGCAGCACTCCATATAGTTTATAGCTATTGTTTTTTATATTTTATTTTTATATTTATTCAGTCATACAGTTAATGCTTCATTTATATGCAATGTCATGTCTCCATGGTGTCTGCTAGGAACAATGAAAGCAATCATAAGCCAGCATGATCTTAATTATTAAAACTCCATATTCTTTATTAGCTTAATAATTCTGGTTCAGACCCCGGCACTCTTCAACACACGAAGCCAATGAACAGTTCATCAAACTGACCGATCCGGAAAAGGAAACGGCGTTTAGCAGTGTGATTAATGGGGTCAATATGCTGCTAACGGGGACACTAAAACATGTCATTTTAATCATGGCAATGCTTGTGGGAGAGACAAGAGCAAATTATTTCATTACCATTTTTGAGCATCTTGCTGCACTGCGTAAAAAAAAGGAAAAAAAAGAAAGAAAAATCCTTCAGCCCTGCAGCAATGTGTAAGGATGCCAGGGACAAAGACTGTTGAGCTCAAAGGGAAGCATGTCTGTCATTTCACATGGCTGTTCCCCCAGAGAGTGGAGGCATAATGGCAGAGAGTGTACAGTGTTTTACTCTGGGAAGCAGCATGCCATCAGTGTCAGAGCTTAAGTGAGCTCTGCATTTTTTATAAGCTGTCATGTTTTGTCAGTGAAATCTTGGGATGTAAGGTTTGATAATGTGTCTTTGTGTGTTTTGACACAAGTTTCTGCATAGAGCACTGATTAGCCAAGTCCATGGCTAATATAACCGCATTGGAAAAATGTTTTTGTTCACAGGCCGGCTGGCAGAAATGGCAGCTTGTCCAAGCACTGGTGTATTTGTCACAAGTAATTAATTTTTCCCCCATAAAAACGCCCACTGGGATGATGGAAAAGGTAGGTTCATTAACCTTCCTCACCCAAGCTTCCTGTGGCACTTTACAATGTATTGGTTGCTGGTTCCTCCAATCGCCCGTAGCAGAAAATGTGCTGGATTGAAACACTTTCCTTCCAAAATGGCTGTTTTGCTTAGGGAATAAAAAGGATTTGCTTGCAGGCTCAGTCCAGAATTTTAGACGCTTTTTAACGGCACTTCCACACTCCATACTTCTTCCCTTGCTGAAGACACATCAGAAGACATTTTGGAAACCCCCCTCACCCCTTTCCAAGCCATGTGTCTATTTTTCCTTGTCCCATGCTCCCTCCCCAGTTTCTCCCTATTCCCTCCCCTCTGTCTCACTCACTGCCACCACTCAGCCAACCCTCCCAAGTGCTTGGGTTGGATTTTGAATCACTTTTTTCACAGTTTATTTCAAATTGACATTTCATGGAGCTTAATCTCCAGGGGGGAACAATGGGTACATTCCATCACACAGAGAGATATGAAAAGCCCTAGACCTTGTGAATGGGATGTGAGAGACAGAATAAAATAAATAACTGAGTATCTCCGAGTGACCCAGAATACTGATGACAGAAACCACAGTGGTGGGCAACTTTGCATTTCAGCTCCAACACGTTCTACTCTTTCTATGACTGTCTCTTCTTCTTCTTTATTGTCAGTCAAGGCACTTGCAGCCTGCTTACTCAAATGTGCTAAAATATTCAGAGATATTATCTACATTCTTAAAAGGAAAGGGAGGAGCATCTTCTCTCTCTCTCTCTCTCTCTCTCTCTCTCTGTGTGTGTGTGTGTGTGTGTGTGTGTGTGTGTGTGTGTGTGCTTGTGTGTGTGTGTGTGTGTGTATGTGTGTGTGTGTGTGTGTGTGTGTGTGTGTGTGTGTGTGTGTGTGTGTGTGTGTGTGTGTGTGTGTGTGTGTTAGTCTGTGAGTCTGTGAGTCTGTGTGTGTGTGTGTATGGTCTGTCATAGGCTACTTTTGGGGACAAATGTCACACTCAGGAACAGATAATTGGTAGTGGCTTAATCAACTGGAGATCTGTATCTCCCATTGGGACAAAGCTGACTTTTTTGGGTCAGTGGATAAGGGTCGGGTAATGTCAAGTAGAGGTGATGGTTAGGGTCAGGGTAAGTCTCCAGGAAATTAATGTAAGTCTATGCAATGTCCCCAAAAGTGACCATTCTCTGATATGAGTGTCGATGTGTGTGTGTGTGTGTGTGTGTGTGTGTGTGTGTGTGTGTGTGTGTGTGTGTGTGTGTGTGTGTGTGTGTGTGTGTGTGTGTGTGTGTGTGTGCGTGTGTGTGTGTGTGCGTGTGCGTGCGCCCTCCAATAACCTAGGCCTTTAGATCAATGCTTGAGGAGCATCTTGACGGCCCAACTTACTCAGGATAGATAGAAATTGATTTGTGTATACACTGGGTGCAAATGTGATGATGGCTTGAAATCAAACTGGCTGACTGTGGTCAGAAGAACAGGCTCTGATTGCATCCCTGAAATGTCCTCGTCCAGCTGAAAACCACTGGTCAAGAAAAACAATCTGGCATTAATTTCAGTATGATCCCTCATTGTTTTGATACAGCTTTAATTATAATGCAAGAAACTATGTAGCCCTAGAGAAATAATACATTCTGAATGCCCTTGGACCGTGAATCATGAATACATCTAGACTACAGAAAAGTCCAGCAATTGTTTACTAGTCCTGGACAAGTTTGTGGAGTACGGATCCGCAAGACTTATTTTGCCATAAGCAAATATTTCCACAAAGAAACAAATAATTCACCCAGAATTTCTTAAGCACCAGAGGTTTCTAGGCGTTATCTCATTATATTTTCCTAAGGGACAGAATAACCAACCAGACAGCAAGTGTCACTGATAACTAATGAATTGCAATGAATCCGTTAACAGCACTTAGATTTATAATGTTTTCATTGCTTCATAACTGGATGATTATTATAGTTTTGATGAATATACATTTCATATTATTGATGTTCTTATTCATGATTTGAATAAATACTCAAACCTGCTGAGCCTTTAATATATTTTAAAGGTAAGAGTGAAAGTTAGAGAACATGCTCACGAGGACACTGTGTAGATACACAGTGTCCTCATGAGCATGTTCTCTAATTGAGGCTAACTATGATTAGCTTACAAGCACTAAGTACATTGAACAAATCAATCGCTCAATCATTGCATGTGCCAGAATTTTCTTCAATTAACCAAATAAAAAACTGGAGTACAAGCCAAGAAAGAACGATTAAAAGTCAGTGCCCAGCTTCAATCGATAATGTTAAAAACCACAAACCAAGCCAGAAACTTCAGAGTAGTCATGGACTCAGACCTCAAATTCAACAGCTACACTTTCAATTTCAAAGTCAGCCTACTATCACCTTAAAAATATATATCAAGGATTAAAGGTCTTATGTCTCAGCAGGATTTGGAAAAACTTGTCCATGCATTTATCTTCAGTGGACTTGACTGCCGGAACAGTGTCTTTACAGGTCTTCCTAAAAAGTAGATCAGACAGCTGCAGCTGATTCAGAACGCTGCTGCTGGAGTCCCCACTAAGACCAAGAAAGTGGATCATGTCATTCCAGTTCTCAGATCTTTACACTGACTTTCTGCCTCTCACAGAGCTGATTTTAAAATACTACTATTGGATTACAAAGTACTGATTGGTTTAGCGCCAACATTTCTGATCTCCTGCTACGTTATGAAGCATCCAGACCTCTCAGCTCATCTGGGACAGGTCTGCTAAACATGGAGAAGCAGCATTCCATTTTTATGCTTCACATATTTGGAACAAACCCAGAAAACTGCAGGTCTGCTGCAACTCTGTTCTTTCAGATCAAGGCTGAAGATTTTTCTGTTTGCTGCTGCGTTTGATTACATCAAATAATTATTCATTTCTTACACTGCACTCTAACTTTTATTCCTGTATTTTATATCATGTTTTCTTCTATTTTAGCTTGTTTTTGTTTTCTGCTCTCCGCTTTTTAATGACTCTTTTTAATTGTATTCAAATGTTCTTTTATTGTGTTACCTTCGCACTCTCTCATTGCTTTCAGTGTTTTATGTAAAGCACCTTGAATTGCCTTGTCACTGAAATATGCTACATAAACAAACTTGCCTTGCCTTGTCAACATAGTGTTGATAATCATTATCATCCCATTTCACTGCCTTCTGACATAGATTGGATTGCAATTAAAAGAACAAATGTGCTTTTTTGTTTTGTTTCAAAAAGACGAAGCCAACAGTGTGTTTGAGAATGCCAGTCTAAGTCCTCCCAAAAAACTCCAATACAGAATTCAACCCCAGTTAAATAACAATTTTCATCTCTCCTTATTGCCCACAGAGCTTCAACTGGCAGTAATTGTCATTTTGACTTTATAATTTGACATTTGCCTCTTTCCAACATATTGTTAAAGGATCCTTGCTTTGTGTGATTAAGTCTTGTAGGGTAGTGGTGTTAGGAATCTGCATTCTCTCCCCTCCCCTTTGTGTTTGTCTCTGTGTGTGTGTGTAACCTCCCTGGTTCCTCCCTTGCTGGTTCTTCACACCTGGCCTCAATCACCTCATCTCCACACCTGGCCTCAATCACCTCATCATCTCAACAAGCCGCTGCAGTATTTAAGACCAGTTCTTCATCCCATTCTTCGCCAGATCGTCCGTTTACCCATGTGGTACACAGCTTGGCTAACCTAGATATACTTACCTTAGTTTAACTGTTGTTTGGAAGACCTCTGTTTAACTCCTGTTTTGTCTCTGTCTCAGATCCACCTACCTGCCTGTTCGCTCTCCTGTTACGCCCAGCCAGCCGTTGAATCCTGTTCCTGGTCCCAGGTCCCACTCTCCCACATCCACTCCATCTATGCTCTAACCCCAAATAAACTCTGTTTGCACTGAGTTGGCATCTGTGGCTGTGTCCTGCTTATTTGGTCCTAAGAGCGAAACCTAATGACACTAAAAGGGAAGTTAACACTTGTGTAGACTTGAGTATAAGACTGGTAATAGACATCCCATTTAATTTTTAACCAAATGCATTTCGGAGCTGGATTTTGTTATATAGTACAATTAAGTCTGTGTGTGGCATA
The DNA here is from genome assembly GCF_963691925.1 of Scomber scombrus. Lineage (NCBI taxonomy): Eukaryota > Metazoa > Chordata > Actinopteri > Scombriformes > Scombridae > Scomber > Scomber scombrus. Next base: position 13,672,765 of record NC_084992.1, on the reverse strand, counting down.
ACTGTTGTAAAGTATTGCTTGGCCACCTCTTAAGCTGCAATTCTTGCTGTAATGTAACTGGTTGCTTCATGCTTAATTCATACTTGATTTGTTTCATCTATTGAACTGACAGAGAGGCTCTGTACGAACGCATAATGGTTAGAGAGTCGACATCATACTTTTCCCGGTGCTGTAGTCAGTAGATGACCTAATTTAAATCCACTATCTCACTTATTTAATTTCATTTGAATAAATTGGTTTAAGTCTAATGATTGTTGCAAACAGTGCTCTTGGAATTTCTTATGACAGTGCTCCCAGGCTGCATCTGTCTTTATTAACACTATCAAATTAGTTAATTTGCACACCCCTCTGGCTTTTTAACAATGCCGTACCTGATGGCACAATAACTGAAACAGATGGGATGATCTCAGATCTTGGACTTGGAAGACATCGGTGTATTAAGTGCGCTCCCTCTAGCTTGGACTTGGCTCAGCTAACAGTCATTCGTCTTCAAAGTCATCACTCACATCATTCACAGTCATCCCACCATCCCCAAACCTCAAGGGTGTTGAGAGAAACTCACTGAGAGATTCCGGAGGCTCCACGAGTGGCACCATTATCAGAGCCCAGTAATGGATTACCTCAATGGTCAGCCTGTCATGGTCAATGTTTGCCCTGACATTTCATGTAAAGTTGTGTTCCCTTGGTGAAATATCATATTGTGACGGCCAGGCAGTAGTTGTTTTGCCAAATTGGTTGTCACTGTGTTGGCGGTGTACAGTAATTCCCCCCTTGCCCTCCCTATGACTCTTTCTGCCTGTCTGTCCTTGTATCTTGCCAGTTTAGCTACAAGGGCTTTGATTCATTTGACTGGTAATACTGAAAGGATAGTACTTCAGGCATGGAAAATGGCAAATACTGTAGGCCTTTTTTACGGGGAACATTTTGAGATGCCACAAGCAGGAACAGGTAATTAATAAACAAATAATGGCTGAATTCAATTTAGGGTCCTGGGGATAGTGTTTATAGCAGAATGTTCACATGTTCTCATTTTGAACATCTTGTCCATTTACTTCACTAAAATTGTTGTTAAAAAGGCCTATTATTTTAAAAAAAGTGGAAAGGGTAGAAAGAAGAAAAAATCATAGCAATCATTTCCTTAAAAAGCTGAACATTTTGGTATTTGAATGGTTTCCGTAGCTGAAAGCATTCAGAAGAATAGTAAAGCAATAGTATAAACAAATATGCAGAATAATAATAGTTATGGGTTAACCAACTGATAAAGCTTTAACGCATTTACCTTAACAATCTCTACAGAATGTGAGGAAGACGTCAATCAAACTTCCATACACACTCACAGTCCTGAGAAGTCTAATCGGGAAACATAGGAGTGAAAAAAATGGGTCCTGCATGTGTGTTGCATGAGTGCTTAGGGCCTTCAAGGGGCATGTACAATATAATGAGCGTGTTTCAGCTGCCTGGTTGAATGTAAAGCAAACAAAATTATGCATTATAATCAGTTCACATGCCACTCTAAATCTGTATGTCATATTATACCTTTTGAGCCAACCTTTCCCACCAACCCCTTTTTTTACATTCTCCCCATGGACAGCATCATTCCCTAGAAAGCTATTGTGCTGTTCATGGTACAGAAAATCACCACAGGCAAAATGAGTTTGACACTGGTCCATGGTACAGGCAATGGAGGGTGACATATCCAATATCGAAAGAGTGGCAGGGCTAAATATTTTTGTCAGGCCAGCGGCTTTACTGTGAAGAGATGTGGATGAAGGGTTCATTTGGGTCTGGATTTGGACACAGGATTCAGGAAACTCAAACTTCAGGTAAATACTTCTCTTTGGTCTGCCCTTGTAGGCAATCACAGGACACACAAGGATATATATGGAGGCTTTTAAAACAGCAATCTCTATCAGTTTCTTCAGATAAATCTATTTTAATAGGATACATTGAGTGGGCATATACAAATTATATATAAATGCTAGAATAAAAACTCCATCATGGCTTCCAAAAAGTGTGTCAGTGAAATGAAAATCAATATGGATTTGATTATATTCCATTTATCTGAATGTAGGGTAAAGGGATCAGCAACTTTTAGAGGGCCTGTGGAGTTTCCTTAAAAATAGACAAAATGTATGTTTACATTTAGTGCTTGTCACCGGGTGGGGATGTGTTTCAAAAGCATTTTGGATCGGTCCACTGATAAGATATTCCTGGTTTAGTTAAGCTCTGTTGCTAATGGGTCTCTCATCAAACCTTTTATCACTTAAATAGTTTTTTTTATTTTGCAAAGAGCAGTGGAAAATATATAGATCTTCTCATTTATAGCCAACTGTCACTGAGCCTGTATTATCTATATATTGCGTCTGGTGATTGAGTGCCCTGGGGCACCAGCCAGTGGGGGGTGGGGGTTGGGGGGCACCAAATGATTAAGACAATGAGACCTTTAAAATATTGGTCATATTTTCTATATTATTTACTGGAAGAGATGCAAACAAGTACAAAAAGAAAAATAATTGCAATAGTTTGTGATACAGGTGAATATATACACACACATATTTGGGTGTCCCCCCTCTCTCTCCACTTGGATGCCCCCCACCAATCACAGAGGCCAGGCTGGAGTCCACACAGTTCGCGCCACATTTTGTATATCAGACTTTAGACAGGTGTCAGTTTAGCAGTTATACTAAAGGCAAATTTGAGAGAGAATGAATCCGGGCATATATATTTCACGATTCAGAATGTACCTTCAATCGGAAGATTTACTCGTAAGGAAGCAGGAAAGCTCAAGTTGAGACAGCAAGTGCAGGTGGCAGTACTAACAGCAACGAAGCTAATGTTAGTGCTAGCAACGAAAAAGCTAACTGCTCAGGCAGCAGACACAGGACCTAATGAGGTGCAATTGGTTATTAATGAATGACTTCGCCTGCACAAAGTCAAGAAAGAAGATGCTCTGCTAAAGGTATGGCTTAAAGTTAGGGTGACCAGACGTCCCCGATTTCCGGGGACGGTCCCCGTTTTGAGTGACCTGTCCCCGGTCAAAGCTGTCCCCGAAAATGTCCCCGATTTTGACACTGAATGGGTGAAAAATGCGCGCAGACTCAAACACCAGTTATTACGGTAGCCATTTAACGTATCGCCAGAGAAGACGTCGTATGACGGACGTACGACCAGACGCGGCAGCGTCAACAACAACAATCTAGAGGCGGCAAAAAGGAAAGAAAAGAAGACCAGTGGTCATTAATGGTATGTTGTGTATGAACTTATTTATTTTGTGTGAATTGGCAGTAGATTTGGCTGTGTGTGTGTGTGTGTGTGTGTGTGTGTGTGTGTGTGTGTGTGTGCGTGAGTGAGAGAGAGAGAGAAGTGATGTAACGTTAAAGTAAGTTGTTTATCTGAATTGAAGACCTAACGTAACTTTATAAAAGTCAGTTGACGTTTCCATTATGACAATGTTTTCATATCTGTCATTAGTGACGCTGTAACGTTAACGTTAGCATGACATTACCAGGTGATGACATTGTATGTGGCCCTGTTTTGGAAGAGGGGGAGGTGGAAGACTGCTTTGGTAACATATGATTTTCCTGTAGGCATAGGAACATGAGACTCTGTTAAAAATAATTAATTAATTAATAATAAATCAATGGTTGATAGTTGTGTGTGTTAGGCTAACTTCTGTATTTTGTGTCGGGCTGTGTGGGTAACTAATGACTGTAGTAGTTATAAATGCAGACCATCTGAATAGCTGATGCCCTGAGTCATGTATAAAATTAATATACTCATATGTTTTGACTTGGTAATTATTATTAATTACATCTTGATGATATTTACTAGCTACTGGTCTGGCAGCTGTCTTTGCACATGACACTTAACTTTGGAAGAGAGATGTTTTTTCTAAAGTATTCTACATTTGTGTTTTTGACACTGCTGCGCGCTTCTGATACATGATATTTGTGGGTGCTGATATTTTGATTTATTAACCATGTCCTTTTGTGTGAAAAAGTACTTGTCCCCATTTTTTATTTCATGATGATAATATTTAATGATTTTTCACCGCCGCATTGAAAATGTCCCCGATTTTCATTTCAGAAATCTGGTCACCTTAGCTTAAAGGGCTGTCCACACTAAGAACTATAACTATAGCAATAACTATAATGAACTGTAGCTGTTACTGTTGTGTGTTGTACAGAGAAATCAGGGTTTCCCACAGCACTTTACAGTTAAGGCGGCCGCCTAAGCAACACACGCCTGCCGCCTTAACTAACGTCTTAAAAAAATAAAAAATAAAAAATAAAAATAAATATATATATATATGATCAGGGCCTGAATTTCAGCACGGGATTGCAGGTATTGCGCACAATTTAATTGATTCCTGCAAATCCAACACTTATATTCCCGCACACATTTACAGCGATGTATATTAATGTTCAACCAACGTCTGCAGCGGTGCTTACTGCAGGACGACTGGCCGGAACCGCTATGTCCGACTGTCTGACTTCGACCCAGAACACACCTGTAGCTCTCGCTGTACCTCCCGCTAGCATAACACAGAGAAGCTAACAGTGATATTAAGTTTAAGGAAACAAACACAGAGAAGCTAACAGTGATATTAAGTTTAAGGAAACAAACACAGACCGCTGGTTAAAACATAAATCTACATCATCTGAGGCAGAACCTGCTCAAAAAAACTAATGAAAACAGCGCCATGTGATGTCATCATTAACAACGTTAATCCTCAGACAGGTAACTGTGAAGTTACTATAGCAACACGTTTCAGGCTTTCTCATTCAGCAGTCCTGAAGAGAGAGAGTGAGGCAGATTCAACAAAAACGTGATGCTACTGAAGCTGAATATCACTAATTAACTGTATAATACTATATAACTTGTAATTACTATAAAATAAAGTTAAGAGAATAAGTTAACTATATAAGATACTCACTGGCCTAACTTGTGCAATCTAATTTAATCCAATACAGCAGCTCTGCTATAAATTCTACATTTATGAAGCTTATACTACATTTTTTAAAAAGAAGGTGAAAATTCTGCTTTATGTTCATTATTGAGTGATTGTGGTGTATTAGGATGCATTATATTGAAAGGAGTTCCTAATATTTTGTCCACTCCATTAACATACATGAGGAGGGCAAAATATTAGGAACACCTTTCAATATAATGCACCCAAGTACACCACCACCTCTTAGTACAACCTCAGTAATAAACTAAGTGGAATTATCACATTTTTGACAATGTCAACAAAAACTAAAAATGTATAAGGTAGGTTTTGAAGTTTTACTGTAAATTTCAGGCCTGATACGAATTGTGTTGTGCTGTATGGCTTATATGAAGGATTTTGATTGGCTATCAGTGTTTCTATCGTTCATCAAATTTTTCTGAAAGTGGTCCAATGATATTGTTCAATACTTTCCCATGTTGTTATAGTTGCGGTGTGGACTCCACCATCCAGTTAGAGCGTTTTTTAAAATTATACATTTATAGTTATCATTATAGTTCTTGGTGTGGATGGGCCGTTACATTATTTCTGGGCAAATATGTGATGCAGTGTGGTCAATTTGATAGGACTATGTGACTATGCACAGGCCTAGCTGACATCTGAATCAGCACCATGGAGGCATGGAGAGAGAGAAAGAGGAAACGATGCTGTTTATATCAGTACAGTAGCACACTTAATTGCTAATTGAAAATATGTTCTTATGTTAGTATTCCATATGCTTGCAACGGTCGTTATTGGGCTGGCCTTATTTGGTTGGTATGTGTGCAATATTTTTTGGTAATAGTTTTGCATGGAGTCATCATGCAGGCCATGTATGATGGAAATAATGCTATTTAGCATGATGTATTGCATTGGGATGTAAGTTGTATTGAGATTTGAGCATCAGTGTTAGCTTGTATGGCATTTGTTGTATTTTGGCTGGATTTTTACTTTTTCTGTAGTGTGTGTGATAAGCCTGTACTTTAGCTATATGTTCTCGTAACTCTATGGTGTTCATGACATGCCATAGTAAATTTAACTTTTTTATGTGTGAAGTCAGAGGAGGGGGGCACTTCAAGAGTAGTCACCCCGGGGCACCCATTTCAACTTTGATCAGTTTAATAGTTCTGAATCAAGACCTGCAGTATGAAGAGTATCCCTTGAAGTACAATACGCTACAGCAATTAATTGAATGTGTTGGGTACATTTAATTAACATATTATTTATTATCACATTTTCAGACTGTAGGTACAAGTTGTGGACATACATTAGGATGCCTAAACTAACTTTTCATCCAAGAAAAGAGGATTGGACATCTTTTACTTGCATTTTTGCCTTTAGTTAAAGTAAATTAGAATAAGATTTGACAAGAGATTCTAATGCATGTGGACTCAATACTAAATTTTAATTTGATAAAACAATATTGAACCCCATTCCTATTTCTTTTAAGATATTAGGTGAAAAAAAAAACGTTTTATTTGCTTGGTAGCACAGTTCTACAGTTCTTTTGTATTTTTCAGAAGAACTCTGGGACCTTGTAGATCACAGATTTTTTTGTAAGGATATCTTTAAATCAGGGACCTGTCATCTTGTGGACACCTTATTTACTTTCTATTTTATTACTATAGAGAAAAAAAAACATGTTCCTCAATTTGCATGATAAAAAGATGTAACCATTTACATAAGCCAGTCAGTAGACAAAACTAAGTGAAGACAAGACAGATTCCAGGCTTCATAAATTAACTGTTATACATATCCTGTAGGAGAAGGGACAGCATCATTACTCACTGTTGGAAAGCAAGGCCATATTGCCATTTGCCAGAGTAGATATATTATCAGTCAAGGATTCCTAAAGATACACAGGATGGGCATCATATACATTCCCAGCACTTAACTGTGCATTTGTGGTTGTAATGGGAATTTTGTAGTCTGGATGTTCCTTTTTTCCCCTTCTTCTTCTGAACATCCTCATAATGTTTGAGTTGCAGTTCAAGTTGTGTTTGTATACAGCTTTATGTCTTGATCAGCGACTGTCCACTACTGCTGTATTAGTTTAACTGTGCTTTGTAACATGGTGGTTTCAGCTAGCTCATGCTGCCTGCCCTGACACCAAGCCACAAGTCAGCTTCCTGCTGGGATAACAGCCTGGGGAGTGTGTCACAGTGGAGGAAATAACCTGGGCAAATCGATTGACTTTTTTTTCGAAATGCCAATCAGACTTTGAACAGAGAGCAATTTCGATCAGCCTGAGCCGTCTGCAAAAAGGTGTGAATCCAAGGTCAAACCTTTTAGAAATCCATTGTCACCCAAAGCATTACAGTTTGAAAGACTGGATAAAAATATGTCAAGACAGAAGCCATCTAATGGAAGATAAAAATACATTGTGTTGACCTCTTGCTTTACACTTAAAAGTTATTTTACCAACCTGTCACCAGGGGTTATACTAGGCAACATAATTGGCCATAGAGAGCTGTTGTTCTGTAACAACTTGTTAAATCTGGCAGGGAAAAGAATTGCTGTAACTATCCATGTGTATGCTATATAGTTTTCTAAAGTAAAACAGTGAAAAGCCACTCTTCAAGACTGTGTAGTACTTTATCTCTCTGTTTGCTGGTGCAGTATATTGCTCTGGTGCATTGCAGATATACCGTATATTTCCATGACAGGGAATGACTTATCTTTACCTTTTGAAGTCACACCGAAGTACACTGCATGGAATTTATTATGTGAAGTCTGGGGGAAATGCCATGCATGCATATGCTGCACTGACCTGTGTTCAAATGTTGTCTTTATTAAGATCCCGATGCAGCTTGTGCAAATGTTCTCTAGCCAGTTTATCCACCTTTTATCGACTCCTTTGCCTCATGCAGTGAGGTGAATCAGAGCAATATCTTGTTCTGAAATACAGCATGAAAAGATACAAGTCAATTTCCTGTGTTCCCATCAAGAGCTAAAGACTGTAACATCACACTGAGATCAATTTATAACATCTGTGTTTGTGTTACCCTGGACATATTGTCTAAAGAATAGGTTGAGGAATATTGTTGATGTGCGGCATTTTGTGACGAGTTAAGAGCTTCTTATAGCCCAGCTCTCTTGCACTGCATCTTGAGTCCTTTTTTTTTTTTTTTTTTTAAGATTTTTTTTCAGGCATAGACACCTTTATTTGATAGTTGCCAGACAGGAAACATGGGAGAGAGAGGGGGGGTGTGACATGCAGTAAAGGTCCACCGGCCGGGATTTGAACCGGAGTCCACTGCGTACGTGGCATGCGCTCTAACCACTCAACCACCTGCGCGCCCTTGAGTCCTTTTTTAAATTGTGTTTTATTTCCTGCATACGGAACCCGAACAATACTCAGTGCACATATCTTGGCATTGACATGTAGGACTCCTGTATGGAGCAGGTCCATGTCTATTCACACATGACACAGCATGTTCACGCCAGATAAGCCATTGTTTTCCAGTCATCACAATGGCAGCACTGCTGGAAAAATGCAGTAAGTTGGAAATTGTTGCCACCAAAGACAAAGAGCATTTTAGTTCCCTCACAAGTTTTCTAAGAGTATGTTTGAATATACAGTAGATCATAGGCACCACTGTGGGGAAGCTTGTCCCCACTCCTTCCAACATCCCCATGAACCATTAAAAAAACCTTGAAGCCGGGGCACGCAGGTGGTTGAGTGGTTAGAGCACAAGCCACGTACGCAGTGGACCCCGGTTCGAATCCCGGCCAGCGGACCTTTACTGCATGTCACACCCCCCTCTCTCTCCCATGTTTCCAGTCTGGCAACTATCAAATAAAGGTGTCTATGCCTGAAAAAAATCTTTAAAAAAAAAAAAAAAAAAAACCTTGTAGCCTGCCAAAAATTCATTCATTATATGATATTTATAAGATGCCTAGTTAAAGGTATAAGAGCCCCCAAACAAATTGTCATCCCTTCAAAGTTAAGTTTTTTTGTTGTTGTTTAATTACTATTTTCCTCAGATGCTAGAGCTTTTTAGCAGCATTTTCATCCTGTAAACACTTGGCTTGACTCAGAGTTGAGAATTTAGGGTGAATTGGCTGACAGTCAAATGGCTGGATTTGTTTTGTTTGCTTGTACTGTGAGTATATTGTGTTATTTTTCAAGGGAAATGGTGCGGACTATTATCTCACACACCGTTTTATGAGGGAATTAATCAAAAGTAAATCTTACAAAAATGAGGATAATGCTAGGGTGACTAATATTTTTTTAAATCTCTGTCTTGAACAGAAATTGAATTTTTAACAACTTTTGCTTTGCTTCGTCACCCTCCACAGAATGAAGGTGCAGGCAAGGGCCAGGGATTAAATAAATGTTTTGAAGCATTTTTCATTCTGATCACTAAATTCCCCCTTTTGATAGTCTTTATTTTATAAGCTTTATCAAGGCTAAACTTAAAAGCCCCAGCAGCCTCCAGACAAATCAAACCATAACAACTTCAACTGCTGTGCCCTCCCTGCGTGGAAAGAAATCACCTGTTACAATGTTCTGGTATGCTTGCATTTCCCCCCCACACATAACTTGAACTAAGCACAACCACAGTATTTTATTTCTTAAATTGTCAGTCATAAGCATTTCATTTCCTTTAATTTCTTTACCCAGTATTTTCAAAGTAGAAAGTAGTACACGTGACACCGCTCCTGAAGGTTAAATGATTTGCTTTAATGAAGAGCACCAACTTATCTGTGCCTCGCTCCTGAAAAGTGTACGGAAGCAGGTTAACAACTGGTATGACGGTTGTACTAATTGACATTAATACATGTCCATTTGTGTCTGAGTTGGTGGAGTGCTTACTCTGGGAACACGGCCTACCATTAGCACTCTGCCATTTCCGTCGACGTGGAACCATAAACAGTGGGCATAGCACACTACTCACCAAATTAAAACACTAATTCACTTTGAAGGCTTTATGGTACGATAAATAATGTCAATTTCAAAGTTGTGTACAGTGTGCAAAGTAAAGTCTCAAAAGATGTCGCCTTTAATATCCATTCAGATTCAATATCACCAGTATTGTCATCTCACAAGTACTTTTTTATGCTGAATAATGGGGAAAAACCTAATTTTCTTCCAAATGTCAATAATCCGACAATCCCTTTTTCTCCCCTCAACACAATGGCCCATCTTCCAAGTTTTGGTGACATAATTAGATATTGAACCAAGGCACTCACACAATAGATGAAAATAAATGGGAAGAGAAAGAAAGAAGAAAGATAGAAACTACAAATGAGTCAATTGTGATCTGTCCGTAACCAACAGACAACTGAAATTCCATTACCTGATTTATTCCTGGGACTGCTGATGAAAATCAGCCTTTTTGCTAACTTGGGTAAATATATAAAACATATATAACAAGTGTAAAAAATGTATAAAACTATAACGTATATATTTACATGGGTTATTTAGCCTATATTAATCATATTTCTCTTAAACATATTTATTCATATGTGTTGCTGTTGTTAGCACTTTTCCCCTAATGCATCTGTGAAGTTTTATCACTATTATAGAGTTACACATAGTAACAACATGACTGAGTTTAGTAGGTATAATGATGTTTATGAGATTTCTCGAATACTGCCAACACTGGTCAATACCGGAAGTGCAGAATGATGCGTGTGAATGTATCGAAAGTTGGCACCTTGGTACCCAACCCTATTACTGGGTTGTGGTTTTGTCTCTTAATAAGCACTGTCTTTCCTAATTGACCTACAGTAACAGCTGACAATAGGCTATGTTAAAGACTGCTTTTTTTTTTCGTTAATCCCTTTGAGACACCAGATATAAGCATCACTCAGGTCATTCTTTGTCTAGTCTTCATACATATATATATGGCCATTCAGTGCAAATAATGACTTCTCCAGACCAAAACCACCTATGTGTGCTGATGTGATGTGGAAAACTTTTCACAGTTCCGTCTTTTCAGGCATGCTTCAATGCATGCTTAACACCATTCATACTTTTAATAAGGGTCTGGAGTGCAAAACGCCCAATGACCTCAACATCCTTTTCAAATTTATAAGATCCTTTTGAAAAAGGCTGAAAAAGGGCAGCGTTATCTCCACAAGTCACTATGACTTCCAAGCACATTGCAGAGAGATCGGGGAGGGGGGCAAGATGCTTTCCTCTAATTCTTTCAGCTGGCAGTAATCAATATGCAATCAGTTGTTATTTTTACTTTGCCTTGTAAGGAGATGATTTGCTAGCACTTTCACATTGTTGGAAATGTCAGTGGAGGTAGACAGCACAAATAATGTAATCAAATACAACCACCCAGCTATAAATACTTCCCTTATGAAGCTTATGATGTATATAACACCATGATAGGGAGGCTTTGAATCAAACCTGTGGTGTATTTTGAGGTTTATGTTGTGTGTTGCTGATCAGCAATTACACAAAATCATAATTGATGTCTGATGTTAATAACAATAATAGTCACCTAGACACAGATTTCATCGAATATATCTACAGTAGACTTCAGCTGTTGTTTGTTTAATAGTTTCAGAGAATCCAAGATATATGTTTGTTATTCCAAACTTCTGAGGAGCAGAAGGAATTTTTTGAGACAGGCTGAGGCTGATGAGCGAGGATATCATCAAAACATGCTAGATGTTGCTGTCAAAATGATTATGTCTTGTGCAGCACAGCCAGATGTGTCTTGGGCCCAGCTCAAACTGGCCACACAGTAGAATAATATGATAGATTTAGCAGACAGAGGAAGTGGAAACAGAGTTGTTGATTTGATCTGTATTAGATGTGTACACTCCAGGTAATATACCAGGGAACATGAGTCTTACTACTATCAATATACACTATGTCTGAGGTGGTCCTGTGATTTTGAAAACTCATCAATGCAATACAAAGATCGTCAATATTAACATCTGGGTAACTGAAGGCAAAAGTAATTTATTTTTGATTGCATTGATTATGGTGATTATACTTGCTGTTCTTGCCTGTAAAACTCAGTGCAGTTTATCCTTATAAGACTGTCTAGCTGCTTGTAAGAGTTAGACGTTTTTAAGGTTTAAAACTTTCTACAGCTTGTTTTTTTTCTTTCTTTTTCTCATTATCTTTGTTATCCATCAAACTCTCAACGTTCTGCATAAAATGTCAAATTAGCTGGCAGGAACTTGGGTGCCGTCTTTCATTCAGGTTTGAATTTTGAAGCTCCAAAGGATTGTTCAGTCTTTATTTTTATTCAGACTGTTTCATTAAGAGCCTTCTGAAAATGATTTTTTTTAACACGTTCAAAAAAGTTACTTTTTATTATAGTTAATCTTGTATTGAGTGTTGTAGATCTTCATATTCTGATCTAATCATCCCCCGCAGCTAGTTTAGAATGACTTTTGAATTAAAAAGAGCGACCAAATTACTCATATTTTACAGCATTACTGGTTTCCCGTTTATTTTATGATTGATGTCGAGCTTTTATTATCATTTCTGAAAGAAATATCTACAAAATCGTTTGTAGCTTGTACATCATAGAATCACTCCTTGTGACTGAAGTAGAGGTCGTAATGGGTCCACTTGGTTCTGAGCATGTTATTCAGGACGCAAGCCAGATTACTGGGTTTTGCTTGCCAACTGCTTGGTAGAGTGAAGGGAACTTCAGCCCTGGAGCGCAAAACACATAGTATATATATATAAAGCCTAAAGGTGGAATTAATGCATGGGTGCAGGCAGGGGGGAAAAAATCAGCTTACAATCAACTAAACTGCCACTTTGCCTGCGCAAAGTCACTTTTCTCAATCACACTGAGACACATTTAGGCCCTCAAGTTACTTGATTTCACCCAGCTGGTAGTTTTTCTTTTTCACATTCAAAAAAGGCCACTCGTACTACTTAACAGCAACCGTGCAACAGATTGAGTCTTAAACTTATTCATCGTAAAAGATTCCCTGGACAATCCATTAGTCTGAATGGTGCAAAAATCTGTGTGACACTCCATATAATGACTTGTGGAGTGGTCAAGCTGGGTCTATAAATAGAAAAATATAGTTTGTGTGTCACAGAGGCTGGAGATATCACCTGCTGGGAGCAAAGAGGGCTTATTAAGCGAAGCTCAACATGATTAGCATTCTGAAAACTGAGAAACACTCACAGATGCAGACACACCTTCATGTATCTGTCAGACCTAGGTGAAACACTGTTTGAACAATTAAGATAAGGCAAGGTTAGGATTGAGGTTCAAGGATGATTGTACTAAAGTAAATTGACTTTAAACACTTGGTAATAATGCACATCCTGTCACTACCAAGTCTACGCTGTGTATCTATTGTGTGAAACTTAAAAAAAAAAGTGATAATATATACCAGGAAATAAAACATCAACATATTTTACATCTTAATATCAGCATTCAGGGGACTGGCTGGCAGGTGAATTGGTGGAAAGATTAGCAACCATATGCAGTGAAAGTAAGAGCTTAATGAGTTCTGTGAAATATTTGTACACATTCTTTGAATCCTGATGACTGCTCGTCATTTGGTTTTAAATGAAAATTTAACCTTGTGTTGTTTATGTGCTTCTTCCTGTTGAGCTACCTGTTTGTTTAAACTTAACTTTTGAGACTGAAAATTAGTTATTTACAGATAACACAGGCATGCCATTCCACAGTGAAGCATTGCTTGTATTTCCAGGAGGGATAAAGATAAAAAAGCAGAAATTCTCATTAGTGGTGCTTTTATCTTTGTTGCAAATGTTGGACTGTCTTTTCCCTGCTTTGAAAATGAAGACTGTTGTGAAGTGTTGTGATGCGATTCATTTGGGAAATGTTTTTTTAGATTTAAAAGTTTAGAAGAATAGCTTAGATGATAACATAAATATTATTCATTTCAAGTTACCTCCATAGTTACAAGTCCATCTTTTATGATTGGTAAATCAGTTATATTTGATGCACACAAATTTCACTAGAAGGATCAAATTATAGGGTTACTGAGAATTTTGTTGAAACTACGGCTATGAAAAGAAAATGTAATGTGATCAGTCTAAAATGTATGCTAAACCTTCCTTCTTAAATCAATGTTGGCATCATTACCATTTGTATAACAGAATCAATATCATCCAATTGAACTATTGATAACACTCATATTTAGTCAGTATTGCACTCTGGATGCCAGAGCACTTGACAACCTTTCAGATGAAAATCTTCACCAATACAAATCTGCGCTACAGCTAGCCAACTCATGGAGCTGCACCGACTACTACAGATGACACTAGTGCTGACTTTGGCTCCATCAATACACTGGCAAAAGCTCGCTTGGCATTGTTGTTCCTGTGGTTCTCCATGCCAGTGTGGCAGCAGGTGTCACACCTGGTTGTGGCCTGGCGGACTGTTTGCCCATTGATCATGGTCTGTCCACATGCACAGCAGAGAAAAGTTTTTTTCACTAATTTGGTAGGGTGAGTCTCCCAAACACTGCAGTCCCTGCTAAATGCTGCTGCTAACACCTGCTGTTGGCTGGGAGATGTGTAGGCAACCATGTGCTTCATCCAATACATACGGACTCAGTAATTATTTTCAGCTGTTAGCAAGTAGCTTTACCCAAACTGCATATGTGCAGAGTATTATGCTGGCCCATTTTATCCCACTGCATTAGCTAATTAGCAGAAATCAGTAGTCCAGTGACAAGGATCTGATCATCATTTTCCCATCCAGAAAATAAGCAATGGAAAGTGTTCACATGATTCAGAGCTGAAACAGTTGGTTAAAAAAAAAAGAAAAAAGAAAAAAGTTAATCTGTAACTTTTTATCCAAGGCGGGTTAAATTAAGGGCAACTGGACTGGAGTCTCTCTTTTCTTCCTGCCTCTAAATTGAAACTACCTGTCATTTTAAATCTATATATTAATACATTACTGTTTATTTTTTATCATGTCTCAGTCTGCGGTTGTCAGCCCGTTCATTCCTCTTTTTGGGTCCCAAAGTGGGTAGACTAATACATTTCCTTGGGGTGAAATTCCCTGAGGTGGAACTATACACTATTAAAAACTCCCCCCTGCTCTTGCCACACCATGTATTAACCTATGAAGGGTCGTTATCAAGGTCATTGTTTGTTCGTGCTTGTGGCTGTTGTAACGACAGTTGTTAGAGTCACTGCAGTCACCTGAGGTCACATGAGGCCAAATGGGAATGTTTTTTATGTCTGCTGGGAAGTGATGAAAGGATAGCATTGTTGGTGTAAGTGGTGTAACTACTTATCCCCCAGCCAGTTAGAACTGAAGAAGCTGCTTAGATGAGAGGCAGCACGTTTTCAAGTATCAACAACCAAGTCCATTTGCCATCGATTCAAACTTCCTTGGATAACAATGACCTGGATGATTGAGAATCTTCACAGACATTTGCAACTTTTTGATAATTGATTAATCAGTCATTTTAACATCATAATTTCCAAACATTTTTTTATTCTAGTTCCTCAAATATAAATACGATACAAAATTGAATATATTTGGGTTTCAAATTGGTTATATGAAAAAAAACAATCTTAATATATCATGTATGTTGTATTAATATTTGCTGCAGCATGGTTCTGGATAATTCTGGCATGTCCACTTACTGATTCGTTCCATGCAGTTATTCAGCACATGTAAGTGACTGTCATCATATAGTGACACAGTTATGTAGAGTTGTGTGTCATCTGAATATGGGAATGAGCCCTTAAGGTCCTCCACATGTGAGTTTTGTTTACTCAGATTCATAATTACAGACTGACACAAAATAGTCCCAATATTGTAATTATGATTTGAACCTATTTAGCACAGTGCCAGAGTGTCCCACCCAGTTTTCCAGTCCATCGAGGAGTATCTTGTGGTCAGCCATGTTGAATGCAACACTGAGATCCAGTAATACCAAAGCTAAAATTTTTCACTGGTCAGATAAATGTTGTTCAAAACTTTAACAAGAGCACTCTCCGTGCTGTGGAATAGTTTTGCACCATTAGACTTCTGAAAAATAGGTTTAATAAATGCAGTCTGACTGAAGAGAACTACAGTATTAACCATCTGTCGTACATCTGATGGTATGCAGTTAAAAACATCTTTAAAGAAGCTTGTAGAGAGAGCGTAAAGGCAGCAGGTATGAGGTCTAAGGTGGATGGATGTACATGGCCAGCTGCTCACCAACATTTCTGAAAACATTGAAGGAAATTTCCAAATAGGCATTATTTCAATACACTGACCACATACTGGGAATAAAAATCATTCCTTCTTGCCTGGAAAATATTAATAAACTACAGATTGAAACTGGCTGCTGACATATTTGCCTGCCATATGTCAACTTCTACATAACATTTAGTTGTAAATTCACTTGTGGAGGATGGAAAAAGTTAAATATTGTAACTTTTGATGGCAATGCCATCTATCCATACTGTTGACAATATTTTCTACCATCCTGCTCTCATCCACTAAAATGATATCTGGTTTGCTGTCTGCCGTCTGCATGAATCAATGTGAATGCAGCATAACTATGGGGTAAAAATGTGCCCAAAAAATTTGTCAAATTAACTAAAGTAGTCTTGTGCGGAGGCTAGGGCTGGGTATCGGTACTCGATATCTTTAAGGTATCGACCGAAATAAATCAGTACCGAGTAGTGTCGAAACATCTCCCATCAAAAAATACCTGCGATCCTTTTTGCACCCAGAGCTAGAAAATATGACTATTTGTATGGACTTGCTCACAGCCAATCAATGCAAGTGTTCTTCGATTAAATGCGACGTGATTGGCCCACTGCCACAGCAGCTACAACCCGTCTATGGTGGTGAAGTCGTGGTGAATTTGAGTGAGCGTGCTTAGCAGTTCAGCAGCCAAGATGCTACCTAAATGCTCCAGTGTTTACACACGCCTGTTACACCAGATAAAAGCAAGTATACAAAATGTATAATGGGTATCGAATTAAGTACTCAATTGGTAACAGTATCACTTTAAGGGTAATTGGATTGGTACTGATATCGTACATTTTTAAATGATACTAAGCCCAGCTCAGTCACATACAGTAGGTGTTTTGCCTGAGATGGAGTTACAAACTGTTTGTCTTATCCACATAATTTAATCTGTGAAAACATGCAAAGTCATTGCATGACTTGGTTGATAGCAGTACAGGACGGATTGATGCTGAGGGGTTATTCAATCTGTCAACAACAGTAAGAATAAGGTGCATGTATTATTGCTATTTTTATTAATAATCTCAGAAAAAAAGACTGCCTTGACTGATTTAGTTCCAAGTTATATATGTGATGTCTCTCTTTATAGAAGTTATAATGAACCTGAAGGTTGGTTTTTCTCTACCTGTGTTCTGCCGGTGTGCAATCTCTTTTTTGAACTTTTACATTTACATTTAGGCAGCTCGTTCCACCAATGTGGAACTACAAATGAGAATAACCTGGATTGCTGTGGTTGTACGGCCGGCAGAGCCAGGCGACGCTCATTTGATGAACGCAGCATCCGAGGGGTAACATGTACTCTTACAAGAGCATTTAAGTAGGTGGGAACAATCACTCTGTAGGCAAGCAAGCATAACTTTTACCAGTGTGGCATTCATCCATGGTGCTTTTTTTCTTGCCAGAGTCAACTTTGATCTTTATGCGGGCAATGGCATCAATAACATTCATAACTTTAGAACTGAAACTGTTTACAAGATCATTGCCAGGAACTAAAGGCAAAGCTGTTGTGGGTGTAAATGCCTGGGTAAATAATGTTGAAGGGATTTTTGTTGAGGGGATCTGTTTAAATTCTGCTGGTCAGAAAAGGCAACATCAGTCACGACAACCTAAGAAAATGTGTTGCCCTTTATAAATAACTTGATCTAGAGCATGTCCCTTATGTGTTGAATTTGTTTCCTGCTAGGAAAGTTGTCCAGCATGTACAAAAGTTCTTTAGCACTGCCATCTTTGGGATTATCAATACGATCATTAACATTATCTGCTATAACAACACAGTTAAAATCAATAAATATGGGAAATGGTAGTTCCAGGTCTCGGTGTTAGCTTCTAATGCCAGCTGTGGCATTACCATTAGGCTCACTGACAGGAAGCTCCAAAACAACATACCTGTTCTCCAGCTCAACCTCTGGTGAAACATCAGAGGAACTTTGTTGTTTCTGACTCTTTTTTTTAACCCCCGACAATGTCTGTCCAGGACACAGGGGAGAACAGGTCTTTGGTCTTGCTCCCCTGTCAGCCAGTATATATACAGAATCATTGTGGTGTCAATCTCACGCAGGTTCAAGCCGGACAAGGGAATAGTGTCCACATAGTCATTGGCTTGGGGCTCATTATATCCAAGAGCCACTCCACAATGCGTCCCTGGATCTGATCATCAGCCGCTTCTGGGACAGCAGTCTTGGGAAGCAGTGAGCAGAATGTCAATATGTTTTTTTGTCCTCTTGTATTTGAGAGAATTGAGAGATTCTTTTGTCAAGCTCTGTGATTTTTCTCGCTTAGCTTGGCACAGCTGGTGCATTCAGTGGAGGGAGAAGAGAGAAGAGGCATCTCGGTTCCAAACCTTTTCTCTTTTTTATGGTATTTTTTTCATCTGTCAAAGTTCTTATCTCGGAAGCTAATCCCCAATTGTCAGCACGCCTGTCAAAATCTAGTAGTTCAACAAGTTGTTGAGCAGCTGGCCTTGTAAAGATAACATAAGGTACTCAGCTATTGTTGCGGTGCTTAGCTCGTCAGCCACCACGGTCGCCATCTTGCACACAGATCAGGGCTATGTGTGGGCCGTACAATCTGTTGCGGGCCTTCTTGTTCTCTTGTTGCTGAAGACATCTCTTTATGACTCTGGCTTTATGTTTGGGTCATTGCCATTTTTCAGAATAAATTTGCAAAGTACTGTCTATATGCATATATATATGTTTTGATGTAATTGCAGCTCTGCCTATATAGCAGCAACCTGTTGGTTTGTTAAATTATTGTTTGATGTAGCTCTGCCAGGGATTGGGTTAGGGTTACTGACTTTCTTCCAGTGGTGGCTGCTTATCAATCCTACATGTTTAAATATTAAATTTAATTCAATTTTTTGACAAAATAAACAAAAATAAATGACCACATGTATCTTTGGAATCATATTAAACTGACCTAGAAGTAATTTAATAGTTCCTCAGTTGAATGTATTGGCCACATTTCAAGGTAGATTCAGATTCAGATTCAGATAATTTTATTGTACCCTTAAGTAAATTTGGTTTACAGTGAGTGAGTCTCATGTTGTTACGCCCACAGACAGTACAGGACAAGAACATGCTAGACAAAGTAATGACAGAGCTCAAACTAAAAGGACAAAAGAAGAAGAACGGCCCCAAGAAAACAAAATACAAGAACAGTTTCTTTCACTTGTTAATAGCACTGACGGTTGCTGGTACAAAGCTGTTTTTGTATCATCTTTTGTATTTTGGTATTTTTCTTACACTATTTTCTCACTGAAGCCCATACAGCTGTGATGTCAAACCAGACTACACAAGTTTAAAAAAGGAAAGTGTTGTTGCTGCCTCTGCACAGTCTGTGTGGGCCGTGCTGGCTGAAGTCAAAACAAACACAACTGTACCAGCAGCCAGCAGTAAGGATGAAGCTAAGGCATCTGTCGAGGAAGGCTGTTTCTTGTTTTCCACAACTTTTTCTGGTTTCGTTTCCCCCCCAAGGACGACTCTCCACCTGCTAAGAGGAAGAAATAACACAGAATGGAAAGCCAAAATCCCCACTGTGACCCTATGGGGCTGTCTCATGTTCATCCCTGCCCGGTGTCCCATCATTTGTCGAGTCTGTCCGGGCAAACACGGCTAACAAGCGTCTGTGTGTTTACTCATCACTTCATCAATAGGGAGAGAGAAATCTTAACAAGTGAGGGCAGGAGGAGGTCAGCTTAGTTTGAAAGCACACACTCTTAGGGAGCTGTCAGTGGTGTTAAGTCCACCCACACCCCCTCCCAATTCTCAGTAAGTAGCCTGAAATATTGACTGCGCTTACTTGGGTATTTGCCGTGATTATTTTTTATATGGTGTGTCTTGAAATTGAAATGCAGGCGCTGAAGGATTTAGCCAAATAATAGTTGGAGCTTGACATCTGATGCACATAAATAAGTCAGGTGGTGAACTCCTCTGCAGTGCCCACGAGCAGCCCAAAAGCTCAGCAAGGATGGCGAAAAGAGTTTGTGATTCTCTGTGCCGTGCAGACCACATAATAAGAAATACTGTTACTGCTGTAGATCATAGCAAACGTCTATAATAATGTCAGTTGTGAGATGGTGGTGAAGGAGGAGCACCAGTGGGTTTTCTTCTCGTGTTTAAAGTAAGACCAGCGCAATCCAAAACAAGCTGGTTTGAGAGCCTAACCCATCCACTTTTCTCTGCGCTCTTGTACTCACAGTTTGACCATGTAGCTAGTTTGCAGGAACACTTGATCCTGCACTCGGGTTTGCCCGTACACCTTAAATAATTTCAGTGCCCCGCTTCCATCTTTAGAATGAGAAATCACTCGTCCATCATTCTACACAGACATCCCAAAGGCAGTAAATAATGTACTGACATCAAGCTCCTCAGAGGTGGTAACTATTACATTTACTATTTGCTATGCTGAATATCTGCTTTCATTATAGCTTTTTTGACTATGCTTTTCTTACTGTGTGTTCATCTAGGTACTCAGTTTGTAGCCCTTGGCTCATTTCTTCTTGTCAGGTTCAGGTAGTGTTCCCATTATCATTTGTTCCTTAAGGTATGCAAGAAACAAATTACATGGTAGCACTGTTGCAAACGCACACCTTGTTTTTCATTAGTACGGCTGGACTAATATAGGGTTTACTGACCTGGGAACAGCAGGTGTACTCCACCTCACTGGCACCTTCAAGCGGCGGCACGTCATTAGTCGAAGCAATTACTTTTGGGCAGTTGAGGTTTCACCTGGGTTCCATGAGAGTGAGTGTGTGTAACTAATTGAGAGTGTGGACCTACACCTCATGAACAAGTCACTGTGACGCCCGAGCCACTGTGAGGGACTGAAAAGTTTTCTCATGCAGTTTGAAAGAGAGCGGAGGACAAGAGCCTTTGATTGCAATTATGACAGACATTCACATATCTGCATGTCTGCTTTTACAGTTCTTAATCGGCGTGCTGTAGAGCTGCTTCAAGAGATTACTGGTGTTTCTCAATCTGATTTAACAGTTAACATTTTCCAAACTTAAATTGGTATTTCAAAATTTGTCACATGAATTACATAGATGTTAATCATATGTTGTATTCCCAAAAAAAAAAGGAATGATGAATTGGATAACTTTATGCAATAACTTTTAGATTTAGTCTGAAAAGAAACCCCTTGTTTTCCCTTTTTATTTCCTGCCTACCTCCTCAGTAAACACCCATCTCATCTACATAATTATATCATCCCAGTGCACCTTTGGTATTATTCTTTATCACCTAGCATAATAAACTCTTAGCCCCCTTGTTACCAAATTATATAGTTGCTATAAAACCCTACAGTCAATACACTTAGTTTCTCTCCCCACGTGACACATTCAGTTGACCATCAACAACATCATTTTCAGCTCAGCTCTGTCTCATGATAAATAAACGCGCTTCTCATGTTCCCATCTGCTCTCTAACCTCTCTAATTGATGCTCCACTTGTTAAAAAAAAGATAAATTTTGGGGACTAATTATCTTATGAATAATTAGTGCTAAGTAAACAGGTGATTACATTTCGAAGTTTACCGTGAGGCACCCCGCGACACAAACTTACACAGCCCGTGAACGCAACAACAAGGCCAGCGAAATGTAGGGCAATGCTCCCGTTCACCCTCCTCACCTCGTCAGGTGACTCAGACAGGACTACAAGAAGCAGGCATATGTGCTGTGCTGCGGGGCTAAGTTTAAGGGAACATGCTGTGTAATGTACACCACCTGTGTGCTCTCTGGCTGCGGTATTACTGTGGCTACGGTCGCTATGATAGGCTCAGCAGAGGTCATTTACATACTTTATGACTCTAGGCAAAAGGGGGTAGTGACGGTGAGAGGTAGGCAGGGAGTGGGAGAGAGATAGAGAGATAGAGAGAGAGGGAAAGAGATGTTAGGCTTTTTACGTGACTCATGAAGCTGGCAGTCAAACTGGTCAAACCTGTCTTTTAGCCCGAAGATGTGCTGATGGGTGAAAACTGAACAGCTTGGAGGTAGGTTGTTTTTGACAGTTTGTTTTCTCTAACAGCACACGTTTTGCGGCCAAGCCTCCCGTGATGCTGCTTTTCTTCTTCTTCTTCTGTTGTTGTTGTTGTTACTGTAGCTTGCTCTCTACTCCCGAAGGCTAGTTCAGACTCAGGCCTTGGTATCTGTTTTCCTCTGCCTGTCTTGTCTGTAGTGGATCAAATAGAGTGCTCAGAGAACTGCTTATCTTATTTGAAAGCATTTAATAAACTGGCCTCCAGACTGGATGCTTTTAATATAGGGGGAAAAAAGGAGCTAAGAAAGGGAATACGGGATTTCAGCAGATTGTGTTAAACAATAACAGAACAAAGTTAAGTATTTAGTGTGTAGTGTTTGGGTGTAGTTATTGACCAAATAGTAGAAACTTCAAACATCCTCATTATCAAATGTTTGCTGAGTCACAGGTGAAAGATGGTGAACTTTAGCTTGAGCTGAGCAATAACACTTCCATGCTAATGATTTACACAGAACTGCTTTAACGAGTGAGAAGTGAAATCACATAAGATGTACCTTTGAACTGTATAATATATATGCAAAATAATGTCTCCTTGAATGACACATCCTAATTATTCATTAAGTGCAAACATTTATCCTTTAATTTTTTTATTTATCAGTTTCATTTGTTACTAATGAATGACTAATTAGCTGCTGAAAGTGACTGACAGCTTGCCCCAGGAAGCACAGTTACCAGAGCTTAGAAGTATTATTTCTCCAAAACTAATTACCTGTAATGACTGACATCATATGAGTCAGAGCATTTCTGCAGACGCCAGTGTCACAGCTTACAGTCTCTGTGATTAAAAGGAAGCATTTGGTTCAGAAACCACCTACAGGATGCTGCCATTGTAGAATTAGTAACATGTACATTGTATAAATGTATAAAATTAAAGTGTAATCCAGTAAATTCAACATTGGATTTCTGCTGAATAAGCATGGCAATTATGTTTTTAAACCAATTTACATCAAAAATCCATACTGCTTATCCTCTCTAGAGGGTCGAGGTTTTTGATGTCATTTTACAGCATTTCTACGGACATTTTTTACTGTGTAGTTTTAAAGTGCAACAGGTTAAACATTGTCAATGCTTTTAATGGAAAGGTAACCAACTGTTGTATAGTCGGTTCTGGCAAATTTAACCAAGGTTAGGGTTGCAATGTGCTCACATACTATAAAATAGATACATGCTTACTCAGCAGGTAAATTACATAAATCCCACACTCCACAACACAAACAAAAATCTTTGTGAAAAGGTTCTTAAAACAGTTTTTAAGATATAAATTACAAGCAGCTGTTATCAACAAACCTGATTAGTTTGCCCATTCATGGTCTGTAAAGAAAATAAAAAGGCAAGTACTGGCTTAAAGAAATGCAACACACCAACAAAACACCTTAAATAGTTCCTTCATGCAGGTCGACCAAACTGCAAATTGAGTCAATTATTTTTTTTATTCCAAACTAATATCAGTGCAACAAGTGTCACTCTGTTAACAGCACTGTGCAGCAGCATAATGTTACCACATTCGTCTCGAGCACGGCATACTTTTTATGCTCAAATAAGTAATTATACTGTAGGACGTCTATGCCCTCGTCAATCTAGCATGAAAATGGATAGGCGTGTAAAACAGTTTCTTTTCACTATGCTTAACAGTAATGCTGCTTTTAATGTGCATTTCTTTGTTTGCTGATTGGACACTGATTGGTTTTGAATCTTCAATTTAACAAGTTTAAATAATTCAACTTGAGAAAATACTACATATGTGTCAGCCCCCCCCCCAGCATTAAATCTCAATCACACAATATGCCCCCAGTGAGCAGGTTCACAACAAGAACAAAGGTCGGGAATGACTTAATATTAACTTCATGTCAGGTTATTAGGTCATTTATCTTTATAAAGCAGACCCGTCATATTGCAATACATAGCCGCTGTGTGAGGCGGTGCATTGTGGGGACATGGCTGAGAAAAGAAAGAATCTGTACTGCAGTTTGAAACGCTAAAAGATGATCAAGATCCATCTTTGGGTCTGTAAATTCTCTTTCTTTATCGGCTTGACAATGCTGGCAAAGGAACAAGAGAGAGAGAGAGGTGAAAACAAGTTGATGCAGCAGTATTGTAGCTTAAATCAAGTAGAGATGCAAAGGAGAGTCTTGCAGCTGCCTCTGGATGGTGATCGTACTTTGTTGGAGAATGATGAGATGTGCGATCCCAACAGGTACCACCGGCTGAGATTTGGGATGAAACTGATGTAAAAACCACAAGTGAATCAGACAGGGTAAAGGAAAAGGATGGTGTAGCAGTGTGGTTATAGATGTAGCAACGAATGGGAGGAGAAAGCAATGCAGAGTTACCTGATGGACACATGTGATGATACATGGGTGCAAAAAACACTGTTACATCACTTGTCTCGGACTAGAGTGTCCAAGATTTGACAAAGATGCAGTCTGAGAGTCCAGGGGCACTGGGTCCTGTGATCCTTGTACTCACATGGACATTATGGTGTGACAATTGGCTGCACATTTAGCCATGATTCAGAGAAAAGAAAGAAAAAAGAGGAACATCACCAAGCATATAAGTGGACAGAGAAGTGGATTAAAGCATGGTTTGAAAAGTTTGAATGGATGTTTGATACTTTTTTCCCACCATAAAATTGGGTCACAGTTAGAATATGCTGTAACCACAATGAATTAAAGTTGCAGTCCTCTGTGAATGACTAAACTTTTAAAAGCCATATTTCAAGCCCAAAGGAGTAGTGGTTTTGATATTTAAAGCATGAGATTTTATGTGGTTTATCACCAATGCAAATAGTGAAATAAGCACTTGTTTGGCAATTGAAATGCAGTGAGACAGGAAACATGGATAGAGTGAGGGGTAGGTCATGCATCAAAGGTCCACAGCTGGAATCAAACTGTGGTACATTATTTGGTATAAGTCTTATCCAGTATAGGCTACCGGGGTGCCCAAATTCACACGGGCGTATAAAGTATGTTGACCGATATGCACTGTGTTTTTTTTAAGTTATATAGGCAGCATTTTATGTATATTTGATCTGCTTTCTTAATTCAAGTTATACGCACATATGTTTGTTTGTTTTTGTTGTTTTATTATTTATAGGAATTTATAATTATTGAATTCCCAGTGATGTTTACTGTTTCAAAAATCCAGTATCGGTCAGGCCCTAGTTTCAACACATCTTTGTGCACAAGACATCTTTATAAAATTGCTCTCTACTGGTTTCTTCTTGAAGGATTTGCTTTTACATGATTATACACTTGATTTAGAAATATCTCTTTTTTCCTCTTAATGTATCTTTTAGAATATTGAATCAGTTTAGTTCATGGTTGTATGACGAACTAAACTGTCAGGAATCATGCTGGTGAGTAGGGGTCATGCTGGTGATTAAATTGTACAGCAATTAAAGAAGCAGCATGATCCCGCTGGTGATTGAATTTTTTTTACAAAAAAACCCAAACAACTGTTCACTTTCAAAAACAATGAAAACAATAAGCTGAATGTAGCATTTAAAGAGGAGAGACAGATGAGAGCATTCAGGTTCATCAGAATGCGGCACCTGCAATTAAAACAAATAATATCTGCGCTTGAGCCTACCTTCAGGGACTGATACAGTATAATTTCTTTCTGCAGTGGAGTTTGTAGGGGAGCCTGTGATGGAGAGAGTTAGAGATAGAAAGAGAAAAGAGACAGATGGAATGAAGGAGCGCAGGGACCATTATACCCTTCAGACAGGCTATAGTGGCCCTCTTGTAACGAATGTCACAGGCATTCTCTGCTGTCCTCTGCTCTCATGCTATATGACAAATATCTGTTTACTCTTTCGATCATCCTAGGGTCTGAAATAATACACTCTGTTGTCCCTGTAGTCCCCAAATGCCAAGCATGCATCAGCACTTACTTTATATCCTCTCAATAGTTTTCCTTTCTTTCTTTCTTCTCCCTTCCGTGGCTCTTTCTCTGGCTCTTTTTGGAACTAATGATACCGTTAAAAGCTGATGCCAGCACCTGATGGCCACCATCTTGTGAAAAACAAGTCCAAAAAAAGTGGCAAAAAGAACTTATTTCAATTATTCTCTGTACTCCAAAGTCGAAGATTAAAATCACGATCTAAAAAACACTCTTCACACTGTATGGTTTCTGTTCTCGAGAGAAATGTGTTCATTGTGTTTTGTAACACTCCGGCTGCAATGCAAATCACAATCGTACCCTCTCTTGTTACTTGTTATCTGTTCTTTTAGATGTGGAATTGAAAAAGAGTCCTAGAGCTGTGCTTTTCCACACACACACACACACACACACACACACACACACACACACACACACACACACATACACACACACACACACACACACACACACACACACACACACACACACACACACATACACAATCTTTAACAGACACATCTCTTTCCTCAGATACGGACACGACTCACGCACACGCATTTTTTTGACGTATGGGTTGAGTATATTCTTAGAGATGTTGTTTACCCTTCATGCTTGACGTAATTTCAGAGTGGAGGTGGTACCAAGCTGTCCCTCTCCTGCACATTACTCGTTTCAAAAGACAAGGCTTGAAAGCTGCGCTAGTGAATGCAGCACATACTCAATTATACAAGCATTTGATGGAGTCGGGTGTTCATGCATATACTAGGCCTCTATGTAAAGACTCATGCCATTTTACCCTTGTGCAGTCCCGTATCTGGCATCTCCTTCTAAAGATATACAAAGTAAGCCATGAAGTGAAGGCTAAAGCATATAATGAACTGTGCACTACAAGAAAAACCGCTGTGGAGTAAGTGTTGAGTGCAGCACATTTATCCTTCTACAGTCTCTGGTAAATGTCAAAAAAATCTGAAATGCATTTGATAGCTTGACAACAACAGTAATGGCATGATTCGATGCTGCTGGCCTCCACAGCAATACAAACCTGTACTGCCAAGAAAACAAAACGTTAGTTCAGAGTCTATGCTTAGCTTGTTACTCTTGCACCAATGTTTAAGTATTTGATTAGTGAATGGCCCAGAGCACTCTAATTCTTTGTCCCATTAGAGCACTTTTTTGGGCCATTCGGAAGCGAAGAAGCCTCAACTTTCCCATGACAGTAAATAAAACATCCGTGAAGTAGCGGTAAATAATGTAAACACACAGAGGGAAGAGATTGAACCTGTACAGAAAGAGGAAATGGAGCGTTAAAAGGTGCCACATTTGTCAGGGCTACCCTTGGGCTAAAAAGCCCTTCCCTACCTTCCTCACCTAGTGCACATACTCTAATCTTAAGCCTCCATAGAGAATCATCGGAAGTAGTCTGCAACATGTTTTAAAGCCAGGTAACACACATTGCTTATAGAATATTAACAATTCATAAATGCATTTATTATTGCTTTTCTTAGCGATTGTCAGAAAATGTACTTATACATGAGTATTTGTGGTTGAACACATAGACTCTGATGTGTGAAGGATTCTTACAGATTCTAACAGATAAGACACAAACCTCCCACGTAGATGCATTTTAAACAGAAAATTGCAAATGTGTCAATCCCCAACTGTACAATTAGACACGCGGCCTCACGGCATGAATGAACCGTAGCCATAGGAGATCCTGTCAGTTGCGGAGCTTTTAAGAAAGGTCACATTTGA